>NW_018021173.1:6086-23050 GCF_002006095.1 Pseudomyrmex gracilis
ACCGAAAAAAACTATATTCTTAAATTAAGAATATATTCTTAAATAAAGAATATATTTTTAATTTCAGAAGAATATCATCTAAAATCTTTAAGAAGATTTTTTAAGTATAAAATCTTCTACTTACAAGAATATAATTTTTTCGGTGTAGGTTCCTTTATTCTATGATGTATGTGTCAGACGTTCCGATCCGTTTCTTAAATCTTCTTCTTTAGTGAGGTCTGTACAAATAAATTATCAATTTGTACAGACTTCACTGAAAAAGATAGTCAATTTGTACAGACCTTAATGAAGAAGATGAATTTGTACAGACTCTGAAGAAAATCCCCAAAATAAATCAAAACGTCTGACGCACACATTTTAGAGTAAAGAAACCTATACACACACACACACACACACACAACGAACTTGTTAATGGCTGCTTTCCTTTTAGGAGACACAGTCGACACAAGTCGACACAAGAGTCATTCTGTCTTTGTTTCTCACTGAATACTGAACGAAGACAGAATGACTTTTGTGTCGACTTGTGTCGACTGTGTCTCCTAAAAGGAAAGCAGCCAATATTGTTCGTATCTGCCTCTCTAACAATATAATTATATAATTTTAATATAATCTAATATATATTATTTTAATACAGTCGAACCTCGATAACTCGAATCTCAAGGGAAGAGCTAAAATCTTTGAGTTGTAGAGGTTTCGATCTATAGAAGTGTTTTTTTCCTTCCCGCGGAGCGGAAGGACACGAACAAAATTTTCGTCTTATAGAGGTTTTCGAATTATAGAGGTTCAAGTTATCGAGGTTTGACTGTATAATAATTAATTATTACTTAATATATTATTAATATAATATTACTTAATATATTATTTAATACATTAATTAATTTATAATTACACATGTATGTAGTACGTATAATAAGTTTAACATATTTCATATTAATAACAACATATATTTGTCTGTATATTCAAGGGTTACATGGTGGATAAATGATTAAAAATGAATTGTGTTTCTTCATTAACCCAAATTCAACGTTCTCCAAAGTATCACATGCTTCTTAGCGAACCTGCATCAACAAAACCGCAGCTGCTCGTTAATAATCATCATCTCATCATCGTCGATGTGCACAACTGCATCCGCAAAATCATCGGCACGGATATCAATTATGCATCAACACACATTCAGCGATTGTCGGATCGAACATTGATATCCTCGCGAAGAGACTACGGGGGATCCTTCAATGAGAAAATATTATATTCACAGCAAGAAAGAAGCATTCGCGTGTCGTCATTCGCTCTTCTCAACTTGGCCTCTAACCCGACGATTTTTTATTCTTCAAGAGGCACACGTAAGCTGCAAACGCGGGCCATTGGCGCAAGAAGGAGAGAAAAAAATACTTCATTCGAAAGAAGATCGTGCACTCGCAGCTGTCGCTCTCTCAGCACCTGCCTCTTCTGCGATCAGTCCTCCATTCTGTGGGTGTGTGTACGTGAGTATGCGCATGTTGTTGAGGGAGAGTAACTGTGCGGTAGGATTTTACGCGGTTTACCTGCTGCTACGCGTTCACGTGTGTACATGTAAGCAGCACGCGTGCTGCCACGATTTAGTGACATGTTCTTTCGAACACGAAAAAATCGGGGTCGGGGGTGGAAAGAAATAAATTAGCTTCAGCGGGACTGGGATTGCTCATCTATAAGACAGTAACGGCACGAAGGACATGCGATGAGATGAAAGATTATCTATTTCACGTTTTTAACATATCGTAAAATTCGAAACTGTTGCTTAGCAATGAATCCGAATCGATTTGTATACAAAAGTATTCACTTTTGAAATCGTTATCGATACGGATCATGTTACGCGCGTATTGAATTATCTTATTTATCTGCAATCTGTTGACATAGTCAACAGATATGACATAGTCAATAAAAATCACAATCAAACGGAAGTTTCATCATTGAATTGCCTTTGTATGTTCGATTTTCAAAATTAGGAATGTCGATATGGATTTATTTATCTCGTAGACTCGATATTTATTTATATCGGCCACACATGTGACGTACTACTTTGCGTTCTATCCTATACAGTGCAAACAAGGTGCGTGTAATGCCCTCAGTTCACTGTTGCTCATTCGTTTTTTACATGGATGAGGTCTCGGGGCCTCGGGGCCTCGACCACGACGATGTAAGGTGTCCCGCACCATCTGCCAGTAGCTGGATTGCGGTGCAAGAAACCGAAGGCAAAAATCAGAAAGCTTTACCAGCTGGCACGCGTCTACCTTGCAGGTTTATCATTAAACAGGATCACAATCGTGAGGATTCTGTGACGAGATTTTCTTCCACCTCGTACCGTTTCAGCTGCTCAATAACTTCGTAGTTTATTATTTCATAAAGATTTGATATCATTCTTCTTTCACATAACACGAAGAAACACGCCTTCGTGCAATATATCTGTATATAAAACAATTGTGGTCATACGCATGATAAATCTCTTGACGTTTATTTCTGATATTGTATATTTTCTTAACACGTTCATTCACAACGTTTGCTTTTAAAAACGAGATTTTTTGTCAAATTATTTTGATGTTTTTTTTGCTACTTTAAATAACGTAACGTATTAATGTACACATGATAAAATAGTCTAATAATTTGTTGGACATTGACTGTGTTCTGCAGCGTATTTAAAACGTTTCAGAACTCTTCTTCTCGATATTAACAATTGTTATCTTTCATACATGCATTTTATTTATTTATTATCAATTCAAACGTGAAATAAATCCTTTTTTTTGGCACAAAAATAATATAAAAATAAAACATCTGTAATGAAATAATATATATATATGTAATTATGATGACATGTCCAATTAGGCATACAACTCACATAGCATGAACGAAGAGTCACTAAAAATCGGTTTTTAAAAAAAAGTTTGCAATATTCTTTCTGGCTGAAAAAAACATTTTTCACTCTTGACAGTAAACGTCTTTTAGATGTTTCTAACAATGTACGATCTAAGACCTTAAGAAATAATTGTCATCCATTTTAAGGTAAGGTAAGTATCCATTTTAAGGGTTTTGTTAGATTAGATAGTATATTATACGTAGTTTTAATGGCTTCTACAGAAATCGTTTTCCCACATTGTTCAGAAATCAAACTTGAAGCAATCCTTTCTAACTACAATGTTGGTTAAGTTAAAGATTTATCTATTAAAGATTTATGGCTGAGGAATTCTTTCTCTGAATTGAAACAGTTCATCAATCTTTTTTGTACGTACTGATTCACGTTCATATTTTTTTGTATCCGTTCCATATTGAGTACGGTTAAAGTTTCACTGCAAATGTTTTGAATCATCATTCTATCTTTATTTTTCGTTAAATGTAGAATAAAGATAGAATGATGATTCGAACAATTTGCAAAGGGACTTCGACCGCACCTATTGTATCCTGTAGTGATCCAATGTAGAATTTCTGCGGCCTTACCACACGTCACCTCAAAAAGATTTAAAACGACAATACCTATTTGTATATTATCAAAAAGAAAATAAGTCTGTGAGCTAAAGTCCACCGTTGTTGGTGAAAAAATAATGAAACAATGCTGCTAAGTTTATTAGAACATTTCGATCCTCTTTATTTTGTGATCATCCTCAGCCAATCTGTACAAATTAATTGATAAAATCTTTTCAATCATGTATTTTATAAAAACTAACAGATATTATATAGACACTTAGACAAATAAATTGTTTTGACTATGAAATTTGTTTGTTTCTAGTCATTAATTTAAAATCTATTAATATCTGTTATTCTTTATAAGATACATGGTCGGAAAGATTTTCTCAATTAATTTGCACAGATTGGCTGAGAATAATCACAAAATAAAAAAAATCAAAACGTTCTACTAAACTTGCAGCATTGTCTCATTGTTTTTTTCATCATTACCAACGGTGAACTATAGCTCACAGACTTATTAATTATTTGAGATTTCATTTGGGAGCTTGTTATTATTATTATTATCAAATATTTGTATATTATGTACGAATAAGAAAGGTGTGTGCAAGGCAGTGCGAGCAATTAGTGTACAGCTGTATTTAGAAGATATGTAATAAAAGATATAATTGTAATTAACAGATACTGCAGGAATCTGCGAGAAATCCGGATTCAAATTCTAACCAGAATATCTTTTTTGTAATAGAACTTTTTAAATTTAGAGAGCTTTTAAAAATGATAAGTTTAAATGAGTATATTATACACAGTATGTTTAATGCAAGTTAGCATCTTACGTGAATTTTGGAATTGTTATCCAACATTTTCCATGTGTTAATTTAATTATTTGTGTATTTTAATACAACGTTCAAAATATTTCGCACATAGATTCAGCGTTTGGCTCTCAACGTCCTAATTCTTGATTCAATTTATATTGAATAAAGACTACTTTGAATATTTGTTAACAAATAGGCATCATTATCGTTTCTATTTTTTAGAAACGTTTCGGTTTGTTGTTTCAAGCCATATCTTTAGCTAATAGAATCTAACAAACAACTTGAGCATTGATAAAAGTAACATTGATGAAGAGCGACATAGATGATAAGAATAAATTGAAGTAAAGAAAGAAAATATTCATATAAATGATAATTAATCCATAAAATTTATTTATATCGTTATATACACAAAATTACAGATCGAGACAATCTCACATGTAGTGTATTTAGTCACGTTTGTATTTAGCCGTGTTTGTACTTAGTCATGCATAATCAAATATAGAATTTGTCCGTACACGAAAGACTTTTTTTTCCCGGAAAGCTTGTGAAGGGGAAGGTAGACGAAGAAAAGGACGTCGATGTGCAATATCCGTGCACATTTTAACGTACGATGCGATCGAGTGTCTCTTTAATCGCCGGGATACATTTGCAACACGCGAAGGTGTAATTTCCGACACGTATTTCCACCGGAAACACGTCCCGGAATGATAAGTAGTGTCAACTCGATAAGCAGTGGAATCAATCGATAAATATATTCTATGTTTCTCTTCTTGATTTCCGTTATTTTTAACTTTTTTTTTTTACACATTCCAGAGATTAAGCCAGAGATTAAAAAGGTCGGTTTTGGTTCTATCTCTTGGTGCGAATTCTTTCTTCTTTACGGTTTATTTAAATACGTAAGCAACTTCAGAGACAAGAGCGACAGTATTCAGAAATAAAAACTCGGTGACAAACTCCCAAAACGTCTCAGCTCAGATAATTGGCTTTAAGTTATCTTTTAATCGTTATCTACAAGAATGTACCTAGCAAGTCGATAATACAAAATTAATATTTTCTTTTTTTGTTGTGTGTTTTCAAATCTTCATTTGTACAAAATTTTGTCTCGAATCTCTCATCGAAATATAGAGCGTCGCGCCGAGCGATTGATCTGGGCGTAGTCTCTCTCGCGTGTTCGCATTTATAAGAAGATCCACTATCTGCCGGTGGGATGCGCGCAAAATACGAGACCTAGCTCAATTCGGCGACCTTCGACGAGGGTAGAGAGCGCGCGAGCTCGTCGGTGAGGTAACAGGGGCAGGAAGAACCAGGACCCATCTCGGAGGTATGAGAACTCGTCTGTCTCCATGGTGATGCCATCGAACGGTTTCAAGCGGGAAAACGCCCAAGAATCCCTTCCCGCGCTGCGTCGCGACGCATTCGACGTTTTTAAGGTCAAGAAACCCCGTTGCGTACCGTCTTCTCCTTTTTCTTACACCACTTTCTTTATCACAAAACAGATATGGATTTAATCTCTCTGTTTTTCTTCTGATTGAATTTTTGTTTAAAAAAAACACGTTGATAATGTTTGCTTTTTACACAACAGTAAGATATTGTGTAAATTATCAGAACAATGTAAATGAAAAAAGAAACAAAACTAGTTTTTTTAAGATAATTTTTATTAAAGATATTTTAGGGATAGTGTATACATCAAGAAGCGCCGTGTGTGACTTCTAATGAAAATGGAATTTATTAGTGGCTGTAATAGCCACGTAATTAGCATTGTATGTGACTCGATTACCATATTCATGTATTATATACGTTGTTTTTCACGCATGAGTCTCGAATCGCGCACACGCACAGAAAGCGACATGAAATGTTATCTTTTCGTTCTATACTATAACTTTTGTAAATTTAAATGTTTCTTTCCTTTATTTTCTCTTTGTGAAGAACGCGAACCGATGAGTTTTTAAATCGTTCGACCGCGATTCTCAATTCGGTATCGACCCGTGACGCGTGTAACTATGGAAATTTAAGACAATTTTGATTGTTTATCTTCTGTCTACTGTACCGTGCTTCCTACGATATTTGTTTTATCGTGAATTATCTTACAAAACATTTTCAAATTACAACATTTCTACTACATTTCGTAATTGTATCTTATATTTCCGTTATACGACGAAATATGCGTCGATATATAATTTTAAAGGCAATTGAGCAATTTAAAAGCCGCCGGTCCGCATTCTCTTCACAGACAATAAATAAAACAAAGAAAGAAAATAGACATTTATATTTTCATAAAAGTAATTGACAAAATGCAAATTATACATTGCGTGTGCTGTGATTGCTGTCGAAGTAGCTACAAACGATTCGAGGTAGCTACAAACGATCTCTTTTTTCCACATGAGGAATGGAAAAATTCAAAATGTTGAATTTTGCGTAAAGGTAATTAGACGCCGTTGTAGAGCGCGTGTTCGGCACAGAAACGTTTAGCACAGTTCCATCCCCTTTAAGAACGCGAAGGAATTAAAGAATACACTTTTCTACAATCGATACAGTTTGAATACGGATTAAAGAATCCTGTGAAACAACACGAGTTGTCAAAATTGAGGAAAAGAGAAATCATTAAAAAAACAGCAATATCTCGCTTATCAAAAGTTTTTTGAGTCGTTAGTTTACGTCATAGTGCATTTATTTTCTAATCTCCACACACATTTTAGTATCTAATCTCCACACACACACACACACACACACACACACACACACACTCACACTCACACTCACACACACACACACACACACACACACAGTGTTTAGATATAACACAGTGGTTAGATATAAACCGTATGCTTGCTCCAAGCAGAAGCGAATATAAGAATCTGTTATGAGAATAATTTGAATTCCGTAAGCGTGACGTGCTCGAACGGAAATAAAATTAATTGACCAATTTAATGTTAGTTTAAATAGCCAGGACTCTGTCAGTTTCCAAAACTACACGCGTGTGCGGAGTGCACCTCTCAACAAATTCCCGAACTAAGCTTCATCGAGTTTCTGTATTGATTGAAATTGTTGCAAAAAGCGGCAGACGCAAAACCGCGTGCGTGTCGAGATCAATTAATTAGTTATTACTGCGGCGTTGCGTGTATATTAATGTCAGCAAGCACACGTGCTTTGAAATGTATGTATTAAGACGTTAATCGACTCTCAGCTGTCAAATCGTGTGTGCTTATTTCTCATTTAATGTGCGTTAATTTTTCTGAAACATAAATTACAATCCACGAAATCGAGTTTTCGTAACGCGAGCTACGTATTCTTCGCGCGAACATCAGTCTCTTGATCTCAATACGTAACACAAGTTTCTTCACACAATCTCTTTGTACCAGCGGCGTTTTATTGATTGTGTGCGAAAAACGTGTCGACGGTTAATGTCAAAAAATTCGAACTGACGACATGCTTTCTCTCTCTTTTTTTTCTGTGTTTATGCAAACTATAATGCTCGTCATAAAAGGTTATTACGAAACATTTTCTCTGATGAATTTCGTCTGACAGTTGCGAGCGCGCGAGCCTAAAAAGAGAACGCTTTCTTTAATAAACGCGTAATTGCTCGATATCGACTGTTCAGATAGCGATCGCGGCGGTTCCGCGAATGCGAGATCGCTGATACCGAAGTAAATAATTCGCAAAAATTTGTGTATTTAACAACGCAAGGGTCTTGCAATAGGTATATATCTGGGCGCGTATATTAATTACATAAAAGAATTTTGAGAATACGTATCGATTGTACGCGAGAAAATGGAAAAAACGGGAAAAATAACGGGTATATGAAAGCAATACGTCGATGATAAATTGGGTGTGCTTGCACAAAAGTCAATATTTAAATAACACGCAATGTTGATTTAGTCACGAGAGAGATACAACACCGGGGGCATCGAAAAATTTGAAATTCAATATGATAATAAACGATTTATCATATAGTTAATGGTCTGTAAATATTATCTGCGATAACTTTTCCGAATAAAATGTGGTATCTTATAATGTTTTTTGATAAGTTTACACTCTTTGATTTCTATTTCTCATTGTCTGATGAGAACGTGCGATAACGAATATTTTAAAAGAACCATAAACCTTAAAGTCGAAAGTACCTCACTCTTTCCCGCCTGTAAATAATCACGCACGTTTCTTTTTTGCTTCGTGCAAGTGCCGTCTTATTAATACTGAAGCATAATGATCGCGTGGAGCAACCACCTGTCATTCGGGAAGAGAATACGAGAAAGCAATGAAAGTTGTGCATTAGATCCAAAAATAATCGTAATTGTAACAATCTTCGTGCGTAATAGTTTTTATTTTCTTTTGGTAATTATTTTCGTTTTGCTCATTTGCTACAATTGCAATTATTATAATTCAATTATACATTTTAATCACTTAACGTTCTATTCTTATACGAGAAAAAAAATGTACGGTTATAGGTTGTCTTGTGACACATGACACACATTTATTTATTACACGTTTTATTTCATTTTGTGTACCTGTATCGTAGACCCAGTCGTTTCTGTTATTCTTTATTATCTGCATAACACCGGAAACTCAACAAATCAGTACTCCTATAGAAAGTATTTCTATAGAAAACATTAAGTGATCCTGAACATAAGAAAAAAATTTTTTCTCTGTTCGTTTTAAAACTAATCAAAAATCGTTTTAAATTTAAAACCAATTCTTAGAAACATTCCTCTGGTTTTTTGACCATTTTATTCATAAAATTGACACTTTTAATGATTTTTCTAAATTTATGATTTGTTTTCTTACCGACCCTTTTGACAAAAAAAACTAATTCCTTTAAAAGTAAAACTTTTTCTCAGAATTTCTTTTTGTGTGCATTCTCCATGTAAAAAATCAAACGTTTATCAAAAGAAACAATTAATAAGGAAATGTAGTTCTTAATATGATATTGACTTTTGATATTGACTTTTTTCTATCATGTTCTAAACTATTACTTTCTTCTTTTTCCGAAGAGAGTGCGTGTCTCAATGAATCCAGATAGAGACATTGAACGTATCATGTATACATACATACAGTCAACACTGTAAATACAACAGCATTATTTGACGTGACATGAAGTTGCATCAAATAATGCTGTTTGTAGAATAATTGCGGAAGAAAGATAGATAGATAAATAGATAGATATGGCTTTATTTATATAATGCGCTCTGAAAAAAATTCAAAAAGCTCAAGCGCTAGTAAGTACAAAATTACAAAAAGTTTACGATCATAATCACAATCATAAAATAACAATTATTTGTTAGTTTTTTTTTTTTTAGTTACTTTTTATGGTCTGGATGCAAGACTCATCGGAGGTCATCGAATACTTGAGCTATCCCGAAATAGAATTGTAGAACGTGTCGAAGCGATTGTTATACTCACCGATTTACTCTCAAACTTTGAGCGTATGATTACGAGCGATATCATTAATAGTAACCTCTCATCAAAAGTGTTTACAAGCGCATCACGATCTCGTGTCCGGAGTTGCTCTCTCTTTCTCTCTCCGGTATGATCACCATTTACATAATTGGGAATAATAACCGTCAAAATTGTCAGTTCGACGACGTTTTCATTAGCATATTACTTGCGGTGAAAAACCCGGACGTTCCTCATGTCCTCCTCCCGCGTTTTTTCGTTTCTTCTCATCTGTTGCGCGATAATTGACGCGAGAAAAGGGCCGGCAATCCTCAAACAGAACGAATACATGGGAAACGAGTGAATGAACAAAGAAACAAACCTTCCTCTAATGAAAATATATGACCGCGGACTGTTTCTCGAACTTTCCGTATTAGTAAACGATCGAACAGATCGTTTTCAGCTATTAATCGTCGGTTAATTTTTATCAGAGTCGCGACGCGCCGCTGAAATTTAAGATCCAATCGAAGGTCTCTCTTTTTCTCTCTTTCTCTCTCTTTCTCTCTCTCGTTGATGGCTGGTAAAGAAGCCGACGGGCCAGGTGCGAACAAGAAAAGGGGAACCAGTTCTTAGGGGTCTCCGTGCTTTCAATTTAACGCGATAAAGAGTACGATGGCTCGCGCGTATATATACTTGGTCTCGCGCGAATTTCATCGTTTGTTTCTTCATGCGTTTTCGCGTACAAACAAAGGAAAGTTAAGCTAAGCAAGACGTCTTTTGCCAGGTCGATGCGTGTTTTCCGCTCATCTGGAAAGAACTAGAGATTAGAGTGACGACGGGCAAAAGACTTGCTTTTGTCTAGCAAAGATACGGAACGGTAGATCCGTCCGATAAAAAGTATCGTGTGTTGCAACAATATGGAAAAATAAAAGTTCGTATTCTGTTACATGGTTCTTCCATTAAACTCAAATTGTGATAGCGCTATTTATTTATATTCTTTTTGTATTTTGCGTATGAAAATGTGTTAGCGATAATTATGCGTATGACTATGTGTCAAATCATCAAAACATTGCGCACATGTAAAGCACATGTAAAGCAATCAATCATGTCAAGCAATCAATCATGTAAAGCAATTTAGTTTGACACAATTTTCCGTTTATGTATTAACTCTGTGATTAGATCTTAAAAATAAGTTGACCAAATCAGATCTGTGAGACCAACGCGACTTTAAGATCAAATATCTTCGTGAAAAATAAATAATTTTTAAATTTTGTTTTTTTAAATCGTCTGAACGATTCTGCGTCGATAAAAAAAACAAATTGAAAAAATCTCTAGTAGTTTCAAAGATGTAAGCAAAAAAAACCTAAATTTTACCAAAAACGTCGATGCACAATGAGTGAGTAGATCCGGGAGATCCACATCTGGTCTTTCTAAAGAATTAATTTAAGACACATTAAAAATATATTTTCGCATAAATGCTCTTCAGCATACTCGGTCGTATATTTCCCAACTAAGCTTATATTTAGAGCCATATATTTCTAAAACTTTCTTTTTTTTTCAGTGTTTTTGCATCCTCGGAATGTGCATGAACAATAAGATACAATACACAAAGAAAAAGTTTGAAAGGAAAGAAGACAAACGTAGTTCGACAAATGAAGAAAAGTTTGACGTTTGACCATATAAAGAAAATGCAGCAAAAAATGCAATAAAATTTTTTCCCTTCAGGTAAGAAATCTTTTCTCTTACAGAAATTTAAAAAAATATAAGGCATAAATAAAACATAATGAGAACGTTATAAATGTTCAAATTTTTTTACACGTTACGCCGTAATTTCAGCAGAGTCATAAAACAGAGTTCTATAACTATTTTTTTTTTTTGTTATTTTAGGTTGTTAGAAGACAAAAAGAAGCGAACAATGTCAATAATTCATCTCGACTTTTCTCTCTCTCTCTCTCTTCTTTTACTTCGAAAGAATTTTGTCGATAGATACGTGTTCAAAAGCGTCGATCAGATTACTTGTACGAGACTCCACACACACTTCGTTTATATAGATATTCTAGAAATTCGACTACAGTTCATACAAGTATGAACTTGAGTGAAAAAATGTCGAGAATGAAAAACTTGTTTAGTCATAATCAAATCACTCGGGCGCAGTTGGTCAAAATACTTCCCGTAGCAAGAATTTCGTTTTTAGCCCTTTGTTACTTCTCCAAGGCGACACGACGTTTGTAGCAGCAGAAAACCGACGCAAAAGAGAACGCAGTCTCTCGTACCGGCAGTGTTTTTTCGTATGAAAAAAATAAAAAAAAACCAGAGAAAAAGTTCTTCCTCGGAACGATTCGCTGCTGGTCAGTGTACACATACTCGTGCGTACAACGTATTTTTGCAGAACACGTCGCGTTTGCCACTCGCGAAAACTTCCCTCCCCGCCCCCTTCTCGCCCTTCATGTGCACTTCTCTCCTCCGCGAAACTACTCTCCGTCTCTCTTTTCTCCTTTCGCGCAGAAAAGAGAGAACCTGCTTTCTATTTTATTCGTTATCCTTTATTCTTTATCCTTTATATTCCCGTTCTAGGCAGACGCGAGTGTGCCCAAATGGCATAATATAATACGTCTCAAACTGGTTCCTTACCGACTCATTTTTCATTGGAGAGAAGAGAGTTGTGTTGCTCTCCTCTTTCTCCCCATGTCGTTTCTTCTCTACCTTCCTTCTCGTTCGTTCAGCAATTCTGCTTTCCTCTCGCTCTCCGCGCGATGTGTGTTGCGTACTCGAAAGGGTCTAGACCGTCGACACCTGTGTGTATGTACGCCCTTTCCTGGTCTCTCGTAATTTTCTCTTCTTCTTTTCTTCCGCAAGCGTTTTCTCTCGCTTCCTTGTATGCTAAAGTTTTTTTTCTCAAGCGTCGCCCTTGACGGAAATACCGTTGCGTCAAATGCAACTCGAAATGCAATTTTGCATCCTCCTCGCGGGGAGAGACTCGTTGGGAAGACTCGTTTCAGGTGAGAGATCGTTGCAGACGAAAGATGTGCATTGCCATAGACATACAGATATAGACTGAATGAAAATGGCGATCGACAATGCAACGATGCAAAAAAAGTGCATGCATACACTGCTAACATAAAATGCAACACAAAGATAATTCCCTAATTGAATGAAAGAACAGGATCTATCGACTTTTGTTACGTTGTAGCTGAACGACACCTTCAGTTCTGATTTGCTTAGCCAAACGTGAAAAAACATTACGCGAGTGAAGAGTCCGATCAAGAAAACGATCTCGCCACAATCTTTCAGCTGCAGCGAATGCACCTCGACACTTACCCAAAATTAGCAACATATTATATACTGTCATAATGCTAATATTAACTGTCTGTCTATTATAGAAAGAAAGGAAATCTTCTGCTCCCAAAATGTTAGAAAACCCCTCGTCCGATCATTAAAGCACTATAATGAATTCGAAGATCGATAGCTTCTCAAAATTCTCTCTTTCAGTATCCAGGAGCACGTATCGTGAATCTATTAACATATAAAGTTTAACGAGAGCACCGTGAGGTCTAATTAACTTCGGGTGATGGCATTTCATCGAACCGCATGCATTCGAAAATTACAGGTCTATAGCTTCGTTCCGCATACATCTGCCTGGCGTTTTGCAAAAACAACTACTCTTATCTCGCGCAATACATCGTTTCTCGATTGTTAATGTTTATGAAAAGCAAAGCGTTTTATATTGCGTGAATCTCCTCTCTACAGATTATTGATATTATAAACGAATAATTGTAACAATAACATTGTGCTACTAAAGTCATTAGACACATAAACTGTTAAAATAAAATAACAAAAGTTAATAACATTATAAATTTATGTGTCATTAAAGCTAAAATTTATTTTTCTTGTACTTATTACTGTGTTGAGTATGTGTGGGTGTTGTATATGCAAGAACGAAAGGAAACAGAGTTTAAAATAAACAGAACTTAAAAGAGACAGATATTATTTATTTCATTAAATTTCCCTTGAATAAATTTAAATATTACATAATATGTAGATTAAATTTAAATATATATCAGATTTTTGTTCTGTTAGATAAAAAAAATTAATAGTTGAGATAGCTCGTGATAATGTTGAATATAGAAAATTAGAAAGGCCAATGCGAGCCAATAATAACAAAATATTCGTGTATTTCCAAAAACATTTGTAATAAATGAATCCAAACGTTTCAATCCTCACATTAGAATCTTTTTTAGTGGATAACTAATGATATAATACAAAATGAAATAAAAATATATAAATAAAAAAAAAGGGAAATAGAAATAAACCAGTACATTAAATTGTGTATAAATAATAATTCTTACCAAGACTAAGTAAACAAATAATAAGATGTAGTCAACAGTGCATAGTTGGTAATCCGGATCATCTGATGTTAAAGAGGACATAAAACGGTTATAAAAAGAAAAAAAGTCAATGATTTAAAAATGAAAAATTAAAAAAGTCATATTTAGTTTAAAACTTTAAACACGAACGACTACCGGACTTCTTTACAAACATGATATAAAGAAACATACTGCTGACCAAACGTGAATACTCTATATATATATGATGTTGTACCCACACAACGTTCCGATAAATATGTAAATGAAAATCGAGTAACAAGGAGACAAAAACACATTTCAAAAACGTATACTTTTAAACTCTTCTAAAAGTGGAAAATAAGTTCTCAGTTTCTCTGTGTCAGACACATATTAATTGAATTGTTTTGCAATTTAATGTAAAGCATTTCGGATATTAATCTTTTAAAAAAGTACGCTTCCATGTCTAAAATTTGAGCATTTTGCCAATCAAAATTGTGGCCAGTGTCTAATCTGTGTTCCGTTATTACACAGAAAAATTATTGATGTTTCTGTTTATCTGTGTTCCGCTATTTTTGTCTTCAACTTTCTCTTTGTTTGTCCTACATATGTACATTCGCAATCCATACAATTAATCTGATGAAGACATTTTTGTCATTGTCAAAATCTAACGGATCTTTAAGAACTTTAATATATAAAGCTGTTACACACTGTAATAAAGTTTATTTTCATTAAGTATATTTTGACTTATAAGAGTTGAATATTAGAATATTGTCGGTATTAGCATTATCTATTGACGTTATCATTAATTTCAAATGTTGCTTTATCCAAAAAAAACTATGTTGAATAAGAAGTTAGGTTCTTTGTTAATTCTCTGCATCGTGAACTCACAAAATTCGTTTTGATCGAAATCATCTTCGTAGCAAAAGCATCGACGGTACTCTAATATTCAACCCTCATAAGTCAAAAAGTACTTAATGAAAATAAACTTTATTATAGTGTTTTGGGAAACTCGTGAATTAGGCTATAAGAATCTGTAATAAAACGAGGAAGTTCTATTAAAAAAAATTGATGTGATCTTGACTTAACCTTGGCAACGCAATCCAAAATCACAGTAATACAATCTCAATAAATAGACCTTTTTAAACCATACTACTTTCGTCTGAAACACT
This sequence comes from Pseudomyrmex gracilis, assembly GCF_002006095.1. NCBI lineage: Eukaryota > Metazoa > Arthropoda > Insecta > Hymenoptera > Formicidae > Pseudomyrmex > Pseudomyrmex gracilis. The sequence continues at coordinate 21,207 of NW_018021173.1, forward strand.
TTTCTGTAAACCTGATATTTTCTGAGATATTCAGGTGTTCCTTCGGTGCTTTTTTTCCACTTTATACATAGGAAGCACCACGTGCGGCTTCAGGGGAAGTATTTTACGGAAATTTTTCCTTTGACTGCTTCTATTATCTGCCAGCAGCCCGAGACCGAAGGAGAGTGCGCAGTAATAGGAGCAGCTAGAAAAAAAATTTCCGAGAAATACTTCCCCTGGAGCCGCACGATATGATGCTCCCTACTGTACATATATATATATACATATATATATATATATATACAAAATACGCGACAAACATTCAGCGTATGGCTCTAATTGGCTGAAAATCTTACGTTGTTTAAATTTCAAGAGCCTTAAAACTCTTTATTAAAGAAATATTGTAATCCTGAGGGGAATCATTAAAAATTTCTTTATCCTTTATTCTTTATTTTTTTAATACTTGCACAAGTTTATTGCAAACAAAAGCTTTCTCGCCTTATTTTTATTCTGGACACGTCGCGTTCCCCTGCATTGTGTCATTACTCTTTAAAAAAGATCATGTTCTAGGTAAAAAAAAGATCATCGTATTAGCAACAAAACCAAATGCTACGCGACAAATTTGTCGGACAAATATCTCTGTCTGTGTAATAATCGCGTATCAAGCACTTTCGAGAAGGCGTACTTTCAAGAAATTTAGATTGAAACTTATCGATACGTACGCGCGTATCAAAAAAATACAAGGTTATTTATCCCCGTTCTGTCATCAGCAAATTTAGTCGGTGCGAAGTGCCGACTTTCAATTCGCAAAAGTTCGCACGATTGCATTCGCGCGACTGATAAAAAATACTTTCGCGGCTCAAACATCAATTGCTAGGAACAAAACTAATGACTCCCGCATCTTGTCTGTCTGACAATTCTTGAACTGTTTAATTGTGAATAACCTTTTTACACAAAAATCTTGAAGAAGAATTCCGCCACTACCTAACGATATTATCTAAAAGAGATAATTTATCGTTGCGCGACAAGATTTCAACGTTGTTTCGTAAAAAAAAGATATAAAAGACAGATATTTTTGATGTTCAGTTTTGCGATATCTAATTTTTAGACTTAATCACTTACGTGATCTGTTTCAACCTCTCTTACGGTTTATCTAAGATACTTAAAAATTTACGAATTTACGAAAGCAAACAATCTACGATAAAATATCTCATAAAAATATGTAGCAGAAAAAAAAACAGTAAGATATATAGTTTCTTCAGATTGCTCTCACGCGCGGTATAATTATTGAAAATGAAATATAAAAATAATTTTCTTGAAATTTTTGGTCAGGAGTTTTTTTTAACGCGTGATATTGATTTCGCTTCCGATATCCTTATACCGCTTAGGTTTTTCTTACATTGGGTGTTTTTTTCCACTTACGCGTACACACATAGTGTTCATTAGTGTGAAACACAATGATATGCTTTTCTTGAAACTAACAGACGCTGTTATCATACACACATTATAATGTCGCCTGTGGAAACGTAGCTAGAAAGCATTTTATGCGTTTTATATTAGTTACACAGCGAAAGATGGAGTAGTATTTGTAATATGCATTATTTTTGAATTTAATGGATTACAAAAGATAACCTTTTTCAATATCTCTTTAATATTATCAGAAAGATACCTACTTTGCCTGCGCTCTCACAGATTACATAAATTAAAAACAAATCCTCGGTGGAGCCTAACAGGGAAGGCGACAGCCCGGAAAGCCGGAAATTCCAGGACTCCTGACTAAAGAGCTTTTTTCGTAATATTTTAAATCAGTTTAGAGGCGTATTCAGGGTTCTTCATATACGAGATGCAAAGCTAGCATCCTATAT
>NW_018021173.1:23193-65678 GCF_002006095.1 Pseudomyrmex gracilis
AAAATCCTGCGATCGACTCGTATAACCTTATATATTTCTTATCAAAAACAAATGTTGTACATATTTTTTATACCTAAACGTTATACCTAAACGTTATAAGCTCGGTTTAGTGTAACTCAGCAGCGTCGACGTCTATAGATCGAGCGTCTACTCCAATAGGCAAATTGTGAAAATATTGCACAAAAATGGCATCATGAATGACGACGATTTTGCAATGATTGCATTAAGATGATTCGCCATAATAATAATTTGCCTTAAAAGTAGTAAAAGATAGATATAATGTTGAAAGATCGAACCTCCCGGCCAGCACCGAGAGTGGCATCGAAGTGGAGGAGTAAGTATGTGTACAAGCACGCCGCCCGTCTATTGGCGTTTGGCTAATCGTTGACTTTTGTAGAAGAATGCAGACATATGTTCCGACATATTCTCCTTTCCACCAATCCAACTTTAAGACAAGACACGTTCTTAATTTCTGATAAATGAAGTAGTCGTTTAGAATATCGTTAATTGTCTTGAAATATTTGATAATAATAATAATAATAACAAGTCTCAAATAAAATCTCAAATAATAAATAGGTCTGTGAGCTATGGTCCACAGTTGCTAGTGATGAAAAACTGAAACAACGCTGCTAAGTTTATTAGCGAAACGCTCAGAACATTTCGATCCTCTTTTGTGATCATCCTCAGCCAATTTGTACAAATTAATTGAAAAATCTTTCCGACCATGTATCTTATAAAGAATATAACAGATATTAATAGGTTTTTAAATTAATGACTAGAAACAAACAAATCGATTTTAATTCACGTATCTTAGTAATCAAATAAATATAAAAAGATATCGTGACCGCATGTTAGTAACCAGAGAGAATCAGTAAAAAGCAAAAAATAGCGATGTGTGTCAATAGCATTGCAATCATTTACTCCCAGATGTCTGAAAGTTAATGATAGAAAGAGTAAGAAATAAATAATAATAATAATATATTTAAACTACACTTTCAAAATATAGAAGCTTACACCTTATCTGCTCGCTTACTACCTATTCAATTTACTTTTTGTTGAATAATATATTTATTTATTTATTATTTTTTGTTTTAATGTTTGACTAATTTTCATCTTGACTTAGTACAATAGAAATTTGACTTATGTTTACATTTTAACGATTACACGCAAACTTTTAGTTATTCAACTTTTGTATTATTAATTTTTAGACATCTGGGTAATAAATGATTGCAATGTTATTGACACACATTGCTATTTTTTACTCTTACTGACTTCTCTCTGTTGACTGACATGCGATTACAATTATCTTTTTACTGTAATTTATTTGATTACTAAGATACGTGACTTAAAATCAATTTTGTTTGTTTCTAATCGTTAATTTAAAATTTATCAAAAAATATTTGTTATTCTCACTATAAGATACATCGTCGAAAAGATTTGAAGTTATTATAACTTTAACTATTGTTGTTTATGAATTTAAAAATATACAAAATAATACTGTTATTACTTGTTTTTTTATTGCAGATTTAAAAATTTGCTTGTTACTTTGTATAAAATATTAATAAATACGTAAAAACATATTATTTATACATAGAAATATATTTATACATAGAAATACATTTAACTTAAAAACACTTGTTTATGTAACTAAATGTTACCAACTGTTTATACATGTACTAGATATAACAAACTATTTATAATAGATATGACGTGTGCTAAGCGCAGCGATCTCTTATTTGCCACCTAACTCTGAGTAATTTTATCGATTTTTACGCAAGAAGAAGATAGTTTTACGTTGTGTCTTTCTCCTCTCAGTTATTTCTAGATTTTTCTTATAAAGTTACTGACCTATTGTCAGTTAAAAAGAGAGTAGGGAAGAGTTTTCCAGCCAATCGCATTTTTCTGCAAAGTAAGCTGACCATTCATGAATCGATGTCACAATTCTAATACAAAATCTGACCATTATTAATGATCTGACCAAAACTAATCTGAAACCAACGCCTCGTATTGGTAACTCGAGGAGTATGGCGCAGGGTACTGTACGTACACTATACGCCCGCTCGCTGCGACAGTGGTGGGGAAGAGTACAGAACAGTTAGGATCTCTACGCTCCGCAGAAATGTCAGTCGTTTCGTCGACATAGCAGAGAGCACATCTTTATGAGCTCAGTCTTTTTTTTTAGTGTTTTCTGAGAATGCCATTTTCTAGTTTCGTACTCGCAAGTTTTGTATTTCGAGTTTGTCGTTCGCCCGCTCACACTTCTCTCTGCATCGGTGCTAAACAAGACTCTAAAATTAACATACTCTGTCGAGTGTGCGCGTGTGTGTGTGCGTGTAATAAAACAAATCGCAACAAGATATAGTGCGCTTTGGCCGAGTGAATTAAACATATACGCGCTGTATATAGAATTTGTTCTCGGTACACAACTATAAGTACAAAGACAATTAAATTAAAAACTTGATCTAGTGTTGTAATTTAAAGACACAAGTGAGAATAATGGCAAAAAAGAACAACGCCTGTTTTCCGGAAGATTATGGAGATTTGCAACTAGATGACTACTATCAGTCGCTTTATACTAAAAATAATGAAGATATCTTTAAGACTTCGTGCGCAGAGTCGTGCAAAATTGACGAGAGTGTAGGTATGTATTAGCATGTGCAACGTGCAAACTTGAATCCCGCGCTCCAACAACGATGACGTTTGCGCGCGTCAACGCGCCGAACATTTGCTACCAATGGGAAAAATACGCGCTCTACTTCTTTTTCTCAACCGTTTAAATAACGATCGAGATTGCTTCAACACCGCGGTCGCAATCTCGCGAATTCTTCGCTCAAAATTCTTTCCTACAAGTTGCTGTCGCAAGTTGTCTGTTCTCCCGCAACACGTAAGGCGAAGCGCGGAACTGACTCTGTCGAATCTGAATGACTTGTAATCATCGAGAACGACTATATTAATGTGCAGCTATCTGTTTCAAGTAATTTTATGAGTGATTTCGCGTCCGGTTTTCATGGGCATGTGTCCCACATCGCGCTGACAACATGTTCGCGTCGAGTTCGTCAAGAATTGAGATGGAAACGTGTGACATTTGTTCGTTCAGAAATTCAATTTGCACGTGTAGTACTTTTTACCGCGTTACGAGTCGCGAGACAGTGCGATAGTGCAAATTTTTGCTCTATATACGCGAAATATTAAATCGCGTCGTTTTCTCTAATACATTTGCGATTTTTCTTCGATTTACGTCCGTTTTAATCGCGGCGAGAAATGTTTTACGTTTTACGAATAAATTAGATCTCACGTTAACGAGATGCTTGCATAATATTTGTAACAATTATGTAACTTTATAAATGATCACGCATGTATACGCAAATTTGTAGAGTATCCATGTGTCGGCAGAAAGTCCAATATGTTCGCAAAATCAATGTGTCACACTCGCTCTACTTCTGTCTTTTATTCACACGTATTCAGATACACATATTTATTACATTTGCATATAACTGTTAGCACGTGTTGAGATTAATCTGCGTAACTGACCAAATATATATGTGAGTACACGGATGTGAAAGACGACGAGTGTGATATCGTGACAATACCGTTGAAAAAAATTGAGCAAGTAGAAAAATGAATAAGAGAAAATATGCTTGAAATTTTCAAATAAGTGAACAGAAAACAGAACGAGGCAATATACTGGATGATTTGCGTATGAATGTATTTTCACTATATTGCTACAAAATTTGGCGCTAATTTTATAAAAAATACAGTATAACGGTTCGTTTTGCCATTTTACTTCTCTTGCCTGACTATCCTTCTGGTTTCTATTCTTTGCCCTCTACCTGTTACTCTTTCCCACAAATTCCTTCAAAGGTATACAATATGAAAAGTATTGAAAAATAAGTTAATTCCTTTTCCTCCATCTTCTCTTTCAGTTTTTCTTCTCTCTTGCCTTCCTAGATTCGTTTATAAGTTTTCATTTTTAACTAATTTATAAAATTTATAAACAAAGAAATATTTACGCACGAAATATTTATTTTTGTATACACACACATTTACTTTGTTTTTTGATCTGTAATATTGAAAATTTTTTTGTGAGCACAAAAAGTTGAATGTTTTTGACTAACAATAAGTATTAAAGTCGGTGCGAGCCGATGTACGTGCAATTGTTAAATATATTTACTTATTTCCCTTAAAATGTAAATACATGAAAATAATATTTAAATTAAATTTAACCCTCTATAGGCCCATGTAACTTTCAAGTCACAAGCTAATATATCCACATTTTACCAAATAGTTTTAGTTTTTTTTCACAAGATGATGTATACGTCTTAATTATATAATGCCTCTGAAATAACTAATAACAATATTGATGACGGTTGGCATCAACCTGAAATGCAAAATAAATATCTTGCAAGTTGTCTGCAGATAGAAAATTCGGCCCATAGAGGGTTAATTCGAAAAGTCACTTTAGACGCATACATGTAAGATATGCAGTTTACTTCCCTTTGGAAATTAAAAACTTTATCGAGAAGAAGACACGTTGATCAGACGTCGAACTTGGATCTTTTGCATTCCGTGATTTTAACTTTGTTTAACTTTTTTTGTACACAAAAGAGTATCTTATAAATTTGTCTTCGCAATTTTTCAACTTGATGCGACCGTCGTAACGGCACAAACACGATGGCGGCGTGTCGGTTCGTCGGCGCGATAAGACTGGACCGAGCGATAAAAAAAACTATCGTGCGTACTTGGCGTGTGTGTTCCTACGCTTTCATCAATCATCGGTAAAAAGCGAGCGAATTTTTGCCCGACGAAACACTGCCGGGTTTGCGAGTTTTCGTTGTTTTGATCGTTTCGTATCGGCTCGTTCTTAATTAGCGTCTTTCCCGATGGAAAAATTATCAGCTCGTTGCACACACGATCGAGTGATAGTTTATAATGTAAGAGCCGGGCGTGCATAATAATATCTCTGCTAATCTAAACTTGGACCGGTTTCTCGCGATTTGTGATGTGTAGGTAGCAAAAGAAGCTTGATCGCAGAGCGTCGATCGCGATTGCGTGTCGCGCGTTGTGTATCTACATTTTCGAAAGTCCAAACGAAAACGCGGATCTGGTCTTTATCAAATTGTTCGAACAATTTCGCTCGGCGTGTCTGCGCACAGCGCGTCCGGTTTGGACACATAACGATCGGTGTAATTGCCGTTGGTGAAATTGCTTTTCCTAAAGAGAAGGGGGATTGTGTGATAGCCGCGACATTCTTCAGTTCGTGCACACGTGCATAAATTCCGGTAGTTGTAAAAATATATATCAAGAACTCTCACTCTCTCTTTCTTCTCTCTCTCTCTCTCTCTCTCTCTCTCTCTCTCTCTCTCTCTCTCTCTCTCTCAATAAATTTAACTTTTCACGGACAGATCTCAAAAATGATCTACGAGTCGGAAAAACTAGGAGTCTGTGAGATCCACGCGACTTTAAAATCAAATATCTTTGTAAAAACTTAATATTTTTTCAATTTTATTTTTCTTTAATCAAAAATTTAAAAGATTCTGCAATAAAAAACTTTCGATACAAAAAACTTAAAAAATCTCTAGTAATTACGAAGATATAAGCGGTGAAAAAAAAAAACAGATTTTTACTAGAAACGCCGATGCGCACTTTTTGAGGTGGTCTGAGAAAACTATGTCTGTCAGTGAAGGATTACTAAACGTAATGATGTGTAAACACTTTTAATATTTTCTCTGTTAACTCTTTACATAAAAAGACACATTGAACAATGTACATGATATAAATTACTTAAATAAGCGTGTCTTACTCGATTTAGTTTGTTTATACAGAAATTGTTCTAACGCAAAAATAATTTACTAATTAAAAAAAAGAAAGAATTTGGCAAAAAGTTAAATAATCTCTTTGGAATTGTTGTTTTAATTTACACAAGATATTCGCTAAATTTATCAAACTAATCTACTTCTAGAACGCTAACATTGACCTCTTTAGCGCTGTATGTGTGACTGACCTGACTATTTATACGTAAACTACGATCAGCAGCACAAATGCCACGGATTAAAGAGACAGAGAGACTGTTATGCATTATTTTTACATATAAGAGTTTTTATTTGTTGTTTTGAAAGTAATTTCAATATTTACAAAAAAAATAGTACCAGCACCTTTGCAGTTTCATCTGTTAATAAGCTTGCGAACATTTGTTGTCGACGTGCTTGCGTGAACGCAACTTTAGATGTTTTTTCCTTGCCGAGTCGAGAAACACGTTTCTTTTTTTTTCATTTTTCAAGGCCAAATACTTGAGATGATCTTTCACGTCGGTGTTACTTTAAACTTTTTTCTTTACAAAACAGACAATATATTTTCCAAATTGTGCGTATATACACAACGAAGATAAAAAAACTCGCTAGAAAAAGCAAAAAAACTAATTCTTTCATTAAACAACAATATTTTTGAAAGTAATATAAATTCATTTTTTCTTGATATTTTCGACATTTAACTTCAATTTATCTAAAACAAAAAAAACGCTAATACACTAGTTTGTATTGGGATCCTAGATAATTTTAATACGAGACCATTTTTATATGCATGCATCGCCTCCTAATGTTTTTGTCAAACATAAGTGGTTTGGCTTATTTGTATAATTTTCCAAAATAACGATTGATCAAAAGTAGACATATATTCAATTTCTGTCTTGTTTGTGAATTTTAATTAGATAGATAGATAGATTATTCTTTAAACGTGTAATTTCAAAAAGATTATACACACACATATAATGTTACAGACAAAAAGTATATTATTGAGATTTATTTGTAAATACACAAAATACAAAGTTTTTAATTTTTAAAAACATGTATGTATGTATGCGTACAGCAATTATCGCTTTATTTTACTAATTTTTAATTTGAGAGCTGAACAAAACAATTTTGATATGAAAATATTGTAAAATAAACTTTGAATTTTTCTTTTTTATGTTTGCAGATATGTGGCTTGAAAATGCCTCTTTAGCGCTTTCCCCGTCGAATAAGGAGATCAATTATTCGAATGCATTAATAAACGATAGAGAAGATCCATATCTTGGATATCGTTATAAAAATGCTGATGCTATTCTAGCTGAATTGTTTCAAATGCCTCCTACAGAAGAGCCTTGTCGATCAATAGAACAAGATATGAGTTTTTGTCTCCAGGACTCAAATAAAGAAAATCATGCAAATAATCATTCGACAATACAAGCGATCAATAATTGTAAAAATATTTCATCGATAATAGATCAAAAAGAAAGACTGAAAAATCCAGCGTATGTATCTCCCTCAATAAGAAAATCTGACAAATTGGAAAGCAATTCCCGCAGCAACAATTTGGATTCCGATTCGGACGAAAGGAACGAGCAGTTCAAACGGGACGTCGAGAACGACCATACTTATTCATCACCAAATCCATCTCCATACATCATCTCGAATACAGATTCATCGTTTTCATCTCAATCGGGTGAGTATTGATGATCTCTAAACTTTTGTGGTACTGTGTTTTATATGAAAATTTTTTTTTCACGTGTTTTTTCTGAGAGATATACCGAAGAGTTTTTGTATACACATCCGCTCTGTTTGAAATTTACTTTTGCGACACATAAGATGTAGTGAGTGTGAAATTTAATCGCGCACAATTATTTTACGTACATTACTTTCACCGAAAAAATTATATTCTTATAAGTAGAAAATTTTATACTTAAAAAATCTTTTTAAAGATTTTAGATGATATTCTTCTGAAATTAAGAATATATTCTTTATTTAAGAATATATTCTTAAGTTAAAAATATAGACTTTTTCGATAGTGAGATATATATGTTTTTCTATAGAGGCTTTTTATATTCTAATCAGTATATATTCTTATCAATATTACTATTTAGAGGATTTTCCTCTTAAAATAAGAAACTCTTCTTGGCGCCTATTTTAGTATAAAATATACTTAAAGTAAGTAGGATATCCTCAAAATAAGAATACAATTTTTTCGGTGTTGGCTTGATAAAAAATTTCTATTACTAGCTATGATGTACGGTCAAACTTCGATAACTCAAACATCTATAACTAGAAAACCTCTATAAAACGAAAATTTTGTCCATTTTTTTCCGCTCCGCGGAAAGGAAGAAGAAACTTGGATAAGTCAAAATCTCTGCAACTCAAAGATTTTAGTTCTTCCCCTGAGATTCGAGTTATCGAGGTTTGTTGTAAGAAGGATTGTAAAAAGCAGTAGTGCTTGCAATTCCTCATCATGCTATAAAAGAGTAATGCTTGCAATTCCTCATCATGCTGTGAATGAATAATGCTTGCAATTCACTGTTTTTTTTGTTACGCTTGCTCACTTTTTATTCACATTTCAACAATCTTAGAAGTAAATTATTAGTAAAAAATAAAATAAAAAACATAAAAGAAAACAAAATAAAAAGACAAGTCTGCAAAACTAAATAAAAATAAATAAATATATAAAAAAAACATTATAAAATGTAATTGTAATGTAATTCTAAAATGTAAAATTATAAAATTAATCGCAGCTGAACAACATAAATATTCGACGAGGGAAATGAAATATTCCAAATTATTGACCAAGAATGTTCTTCAGACAACCATTCATACCGGTAAGTCTAATGATTTTTCAAAAATAATAACGTTCGAGTCCGAATTTCATGATATTTAATATTAAACGGGAGAATATTATTAAGGCTGCGTTCGGGGAGCGCGCTATTAGCGCTATTGCGTCATTCTATCTTTGGTTTTCATCTAATAAGCAATAAAAATAGAATGATGCAACAGCGCTGACAGCGCACTCCCCGAACGCAGCCTAAATGTAGTATGTAAAATTGTAAAAATCCGTCACAGATCAAGCAACCGCATCAACGTCGAAAAAAAAAAAATCGGAAAAAATCGATTTCTCACTGAGTGCGATTCTTAGTTCAAATTCATCGGCTACAACTTACGATCAAACATTGGAAAGAAACCCCTCAACGAGTGCAACTATTTCAAATTCAGAATCGGCTACAATTTACAATCAAACATTGGAAAGTAACTATCCCTCAACGAGTACGACTATTTCAAATTCAGAATCGGCTACAATTTACAATCGAACATTGGAAAGTAACTATCCCTCAGCGAGTGCAACTATTTCAAATTCAGAATCAGCTACAACGTATACATATTATAATCCAAGCAGTTCAATGGGTGCTAGCCAACCTTCAAAAAAAAGGAAACGTACAAAAGGTATAAAGTTAAGCGAGAATAGTATAATTTCTTAAAAATGTGTGACAAAGTCCGAGTCCAAATTTCATGATATTTGATTTGAAACGGGAGAACGTCATTAAACGGTATGAAGTATTTCCATTGCGCTTTTATCAATGTGAAAATTTGTATTGAAGTGTTACTGCCTACTAACAAGCATTTATTGCAATTACTAATTACTAACAAAAATCTAATAATTTACTTATCTCTATCTGTAAATAATAACACATTTTATGCTGTTTAATATGCTGTTTTGCGTGCAAATGTTTCGTGCAAATGCAATTTATTTACCTGGATGATGCGTGCATGTGAACCTTTCAAGGGTTTCATTTTCTGTCTTTTCAGGCGATCTTAAAATCTGTTTAACTTGTAAATGCTGTGTGCTAACTCTGCTGCATAAATGTTCTATGAATTAACATACCGAAGGCGTTTGATAGCATTTCTAGGACTCGATGGATATTTGCTATGTGTATTATCCTTAAAGTATATTTTTGCAAAATGCACTTTTATTGCTGAACAATTCATTGTATGCAAGTGTGTGTGTCCGGTGCGCGTATGTGCATGTTCGCGCGCCTCGTCACGCTCGCAGTCCCTCGCTAAAGGGTAGATTTGTTTTTTTTTTTTTTTTTTATGCTGCGCATAATCCGTAATGTCTACAACAGGTAAAATATCGAGCGCACTCGTACATACATCTCGCTCTTTCAAAGAACTCCGATTTGCACCGCGTCGTCATTCGCAAGTCAATATTGGCGAGGAAGCTTCTCTCACAGCGCGACTATAAATGCGATTTAATTGCCAGAGTCCCTCTCGGTGTATGTTGTTTTTTTCTTTCTCAACGACGCCAATGATTACCGATTACCATCGACGTGTGTATGTAGGAATAGAGTTGATAGAGATCGTGCTGCAGCCTCAATCGCAAAGCCTGTACCGTTAAAAACATACGTAACTCTCTCTCTCTCTCTCTCTCTTTCTCGATTCACGCGCATCGCGAGCAAAATTGTGTCGAGGTCGGGGAGGTTATCGGTCGATTTGCACATCGCCAACAAAATTGTCGTGTCGATTTCGAATTGCAAACGAACATTTAGCAAGTCTCTGAATGATATTCAAGATTTCTGCTAGTGATAAGAGTAAAAAATAAGAGTTGAAAAACTTCAGTTCGCTACAGTTAGCCGCTCGCGCGCGACAAAGAGCGCTCATTGTTTGTGTGTGTGTGTGTGTGTGCGGAACGCATAAATTTCAAAAACGAGGTATCGGAGCGACGTCATTATCGCATAACAATTCACGCTTGTCCGCGTGTTTCTGAGACGCGAATTTCCCCCTCGCGCAAATTTTCCTCGCGCACGTAGGACAGGCGCCGTCGTGTTATACCGCGAAACTCCATAATTATGCAACTTCAGAGAATAGAGATTTTCCGCGGAGGAGAAGCGCAACTTACGTAACTCAATGACTATACATACATGTAAGCCATACGCATAATGACAGATGATAATTTTTAAAGCGTTAAACGCGAAGCGCGGATGTAAAAAACGAGTTTCTCTTTCTGTCTCTTTTTTTTCTCTCTCTCTACCTGTTTGAAAATCGAAACAAATAACCAATTGCCAACGTACATTTTTGTTTTCAAAACTTACTTTTCATATTTTCAATCCGCGAGACGGTCGAAAGGTGAAACAACAAACACACTTTTCGAAAGACCTGAGCGGGTAGGAACACCGAATATCGTTGCCAGTCGCGCGCCAGCATCGTTACAGTAGAGAAGTTCGAAACGCGACAAGTGGGTTTTACGAACGATTCAAGAGACACAGTGAGATGAAACGATTCTTTGAAAGAGTGCCGCTTCCTCCTCGCTGCCAACGATTTAATAGATCCGCCGTGCGGAGCAATAACGGGCCAAGACGAACACGATACGAGGCGCGTGTGACCGGACGCACACCGAAGAACTGACCTTGACCATTACTCGATTTATAAGCGACCGATTTGCCCGTTGATCGGGTCAGTGAAAACATTTCAGGTAAATTCGAACTACGTTGAGGCGTAATTTTCGCGAATTGGCTAAACTCTTCGCGCGAAATCGCGAGCAATCGAGTCCAAAGAGCTTCTCTCGGTCTGTGCTTGTCACACAGCTCCGCTTCTTCGAATTCATCGGTCTCTCGGAGCGCGAAGTTCCTTTCGCGCGATTGTCGGGAGCATGTGCGACTAAACGCGCGGGAACTCGAAGGTCGCGTATATCCGTGACGTCAGCCTCGATGCCGGCCGGCTCACAACCGGCCCGCCGCGCCGGCCGGCCGGTCTCTCTCGCTCACTACTACACATTGATCGCGGTCATGCGTGGGATCTCGTCGTGGTGGTGGTTTAAATGGTCGACGGAATGTCTTTTTGCCATTCGCGCCGCGTGCGCGTATAACACACACACACACACATTCAAGCGATAGCCGGCGGGACTGGCTCACTGCCGTATCTCGCGCGGGTGCGTCGCCCCCGCGTCTGTCGTTTTGTCGCGCTTAACAACGATTAAAAAAAAAAAAAATTAATAAAACCGACGTAATTGCGTAACTCGCGCCGATGAATATAATTCTGTGAATCCCGTCGAGCGTAACTTCAAATCAACAAAAATGACTTCGACACGAGAAAAAAATGCCGCGATACAGAAAATTCGATGCACGGAAAAATTCGAACGTTTGGAGGAAAGAGCGGAATTTGACTATCGAAAGGAGCATCGGAAATACGATCCGAAATGACAGAGTTGGAAATACTCCAAGTAGATACGTGGATATCAGATGAATTAAAAATAGACGATCGGTTTCCTCGGAAAAGCTTCCGCGTTGTGCGTGACGCAATACGCACGTAGTTCGCAATCGACAATGTATGTATCTCGCCGGGAGATGATTCATCTCGTCGGTAACGCGACTAATTTCTTGGCTCGCGTCGGGGAAACACGAGCGTGTTTCATTCCTCGACCGGTTTCAATTGTCCCTAATAATTTCCTGCGCAGAGGTGACGATCCCAACTGCAATGACGTTTCTCTCCGCGTCACTGTTCCTCGCGATCAATTCGAGAGAACGTTTGTTGGGGGAAGTGCAATTGTTCGATGATACACCTCCGTGTACGACGTATTGACGCGTGTATTCGAGTGTAATTTTCGTGAGTGTTTGAGAGGGAAATGTAATTCTCGCGCAACTCTGTGAAACGATTTTATAGGAACGTGTATATAAGATGCCTCAAAGGACTATCGTGAAATTCTTCGAACTCGAGCCCGACCTCGCGTCTCACAAGATTAATCATCAAGTGAAGACCGGGAGCGGGGACAGGGACAGGATAACCGGCAAAAAACGAGCGCACTTTAGTATCGGGATCGCATCTTGGAATGTCGTGATTAACGTCGTCGGCCGGCGGATCGGTTTTCAGCAAGCTTTTCGTCAGATTTCTTAACCTGTTTACGGATTTTTGAAGATAAATAACGGTTTTCGATTGAAATCAGTTTCAGATAATCGGAGTCGGATAATCTTCTAATAGGCGTAACAATGGGAATGTATCAAGGCTCGCGGTTATCTTTGATTTTGTGAGGTCAAATGAGAAAAATAAAAATTGCCAAAGGTCCATGGACTTTATTTAAAAAATAAATATTTCTGTACAAACGCACGTAGAATTAACAAAGTATATTTGTAAAATATATCGATTTTTTTTATTCAACATACAAAATCGAGTCAAAAAATACGAAAATACTTTTGAGCTCTCGGAAATACTTTTTCATTTTGACAAAATGTGTGCGCGAAGCTTTGGCGATTTTTCTCACTTCTAAAATTTAAAAAATGATCGCAAAGAGTCTTAAAATTTAAAATTACATTACACAGGGAGTGATTATTGGAGAGTTCGTTGTACTTTTAATTACTTTACATGGGCGATTTCTTTCTCACGCTTTAATTAATTTTACCCGCAATGCGTCACACTTATTTGCGCGTCGATGTTTGCGTCGTCGCATGTCGACGGACATGTTTCGCAGAAAATGCCGATTCGTTTTTTTAAGGTCTGTAATTCGCTTGTGTTATTCACACACAGGTATGTTTCTCACCGGTGCAGAAGCCATTCGGTTCCGTTCCACATGCAAATTTCTCCGTTAAAGCTTCCAAGAAAGTCGCGCGATGGAACGCGCGCGCTTTTTACGCGCGCGCCGCATCGGAATCGGAATTCGCGCGTTTCACGAATTTAAGGAGTCTGTTCACGATCAGCAAGAGCTGCGGGAGTGAGGGAGAAAATCTGCAGTCAACAGACGCTAATCTAAGAAAAAAAAATACTCGTGTTTGTAATAACAAAAAAACGCTGTAGTTAAAAAAAAATATTTAATATTTCCGTGTGTACAAAAGACTATTTAAAGTTTTTCAAGTATTTTTTACATCATTGTTTGTCGTAGCAGCTTCTCTTGAAAACACAAAAGTAAAAAAGTTGAAGACTTAATATTAAATATCTCAAAAATAACGCTTGCAAGTGACACAACATTGCAATACGTTGCGAACATATGACAGTACAAGAATCATATTCAAACTTGATGTTATTTGTAGCGTTTTGCTGACCGAACAGACTTCTTGAACGACACGCGGCAGTCACATGCGCACTGCTATGCGTATCTGAAATTTCGATTTCGAGGAAACTGCGTGACTTTTCCAATTGTTTTAACACGAGACAAAAGAATCTTCGAAAATATTCCTATATACAAAAATATATTAAATATTTTATATATATTATACATAATATATATTTTAACATTTTTTAAATAATATTTTATATATATAAAATATTTTACGTATATTTTTTATGTACATTATATATTTATTATTACGAGATAACTAATGAATGAAACTATGTTCGAAGTCTGCTTCGCGTCGAAAAAAAACGTTACAAGATAAAATAATTATACACAACGGTACTGTACGTATACACACTTCGCGATAGAGTTACGAAAGTTATATCGTACGAAAGAGAAGAAAATGTCAGGCAGGTCCGTTATTAAAATACGTATATAATACGGGCGGTTTTGACGTGGGTTGTATTCTAATATATCGCTGCGAAATGCGGTTTCACCAGCGAGAACGTAACGCGCCTTCTGGTTGTTGCAAAACGATTCTGCTTTGCAGCATTGGCTTTGCAGCACGCAGTTGGGTTTGGCATCATTCACTCGCTCGCGCGCGCGGAGGGTGGGAGGGTATTAGTTAACATTCTAAGTAGAAATTGAAACCAAGACCACACACCAGACTTTCTCTTTCACTTTGTTTTCTCGATCGATCTTTTTCTGGCATTGCCAATATTGTTTTCTTCCGCGCTCCCTCGCTTATTTCATTGCCCCGTTAATTGTTTTTAAATAATCTGTGACGTAAAATTTGTTGCATTTCTAGGTTTGTTTTTCTCCAATCATGTCGTAACAAAAGATTGTTTCTTTCTCGCTTTCACCGTCTTCTTCCCTTCTAATTCACTTCCTCTTTCCGGTTGCTGTAATTACGCCTTTTCCTCGAGAAGCAAGTGGGCGCTTATTTTTGTTCAAGAGACTGTACTTAAAAGCGCATCTCCGTAAGATGACGCAATTCATTCATTCATCAACTGCAACCGCGTGGGAGAAACTGTGTGAGAAAAAGTGCCGTAGTAAAAGCGCCGCTTAAATCGTGCTTACGAGAATTTCTAATAGAGAGAATATATTTTTCGGAACAATGTGTAGCAAAATATTATTAAAATTTTTTTGAAAAATTTATAATTTTCAAATACTTTATAGATTTAAAAACAAAAGATTTTTAACATAATTCGCAAAGATTTTGTTAAGTCCTTGCTTTGCTCAAAGTAACATTTGCCTCTTAAAAAAAAAAAGCGTCTTTGTAATTTAAATTTTTTTGCGCGACGAATATATTTAAATATTATTCAAAAGACTGAAATGGCAACGCAATTATTTTTGATAGAACGGGTTTGTCGATTATTCGCGCGAGTTCATTAAAAATCAAAATGAAAAAAATATAAAATAGCATCGTCTGTAAAATAATTAATCAAAGCTTCTGCATATTGTTTCGTATCGACAACTCGGCATCTCTGATATCTACTGTTCGGTGTACCAGATATATTTCGTGTTGTAAAACGGCGCCACGACGCGACCACGACTTATTGACACGAATGTACGGAACAAAGGCGCTCGTCGGACGCCTTGACTTTCGCGCCGGAAATTAAGAGGCTTCGAAATGTCAAACCGACCAGATCCGGTTTGAAAACAAATTAGCGCTGGCCTGGTGACACATTTAAATACTTGCGCAATTTATACTATACGATATGTCTATTCTCTTTCTCAATTAACACTCTCCGAAGCGCGGAGCCGATTTTGCTGTGCTTTCCGTTCAGGCGGCGACTACTCGACGAGAATTGAGTTACAGAGTATGGAAATGGCGCAGCCATTGACACTGCCTAAACGGAAAGTTCACTGTCAGTCTCCACGAACCGATACCGCGCTTAACGTGTTAAGATATGATAATTAAAATTCTTTTCTCATCTCTTTCTCTGAAAAGCAAAAAATACGGCAGAGTGTAATTTTATATATAATAGCGTGATAAATCTGTAATTTATTTATTTTTTGATCATCAAACGACGTCACTTTGCTTAACCGGCAACGGTTCGTGACCGCTCGTCCTCATTGGAAGATTTTTCCTCTTTATCTCGGTTCAACTCCGTCCGCCGGCGTCATTGTCTCGTCACCTATGTCGTCTCGTCGTCTTTCCTCATTCTTATTGTATTTCTCTGTCCCAAAAGGTAATCGCCAATATCTCGCCTAATCTCGAAATTATTTAGTTTATTTTTTTATCGTCGAAAAAATACAAGAGATAAGAAATAAGAAAAGAGCGGATGGATGTCTCTGCGATTTTCCGTTTAGAACATACACGCCCACACGCTCGACACGGATGATTCATTCGGTCGCACTTTCTCGCGCGAGTAGACGAGCGAAGAATCAGTTGTTTCTAATGCAATCGTCGATCTGGGACTGGCTATCGGTGCGTGGGAGTGCTCTGATTGCGTCTGGCCGCCGGGAACGGACGCAGACTGTATACCACACCATACACATCCCTCGTCTCTCTTTCTCTTCGCCTGATACCACCGCCGCTCGTATTTCGTGTGTGTATATATATATATATATTCGCCATAAGATATTTATCCCCCTCTCCTGTCCTATAATATCTCTCCACTTACCCGACTGTATATTCGCGTGCGAGCGAACGGAACGGATACGGAGCGGCGCGGCGGGACTTCGTAAGTGAAGTGGATCGCCGACGGCCGTGACTTTTCGACGAGTTTTGCTTTTTTTTTTCTCGCTCACACAGAAACCCCATGACAACTCGATAATAACGCGCGAGTGCGCGCGAAGTCGCAACCGGTGTGTCGCTCGCGTTGATTGGCGATCGCTCTCTCCGTGTGCGACTTATCAGATATCGATCAGATACGCTTTTTGACATTTTCTAAAAATCACCGTTTATCTTCCAAAAGTATCAAAACCTTTGTAGTGTAAAATATATATTTATCTCTCGTTCCCCATCTCTCTCTGTACGCTCTTCTCGTATTTCGACACCGTATTTCGAGGCGTGCGTGTACTCCTCGTTTAGAAAAAAAAAAAAAAAAAAAAACTGAATAAATTCGTTAACGACATTCACTTTCGCAACTGGATTGAACAGTTCGCTGATCACAAGGCCCTCACGCTCGAGCATGTGAAGAGATTCCGTTTTATATAGACGGGGAAGGCGGTAGGGAGCAACCGGGAAAAGAAACGTGCCGGCACGTTCGCCGTATATGCGACTCGGGAAAAAGAATTGCCGGTCTTAGCTACTTTGCAGTGTATAAGCGGCTTTCCGACGTTGCTTGAATTCCGGGATAATCGCGGATTTGCGCGAGAAATCTCTCGGGAGAGATCATTTTTTTCATTTCCCCGTATTTGAAGATCATTTGAAAAAGATTGTAATGTTCTTTCGATATTTTATTTCCACATTTTCATTAGTTGTTTTTTTTTTTTACTTTATGTAAAGAGAATAAAGGAAAAGTGAGGAAAACGGAATAAAAATTTCGCATGGATTAGATGATCGGCGACGAGATCTCTCCGAAGGTCGTTTCGGTCTCGATGTTTGTTGTACGTGCGCGCGCGACAAGAGAACAATTTTATAAACGACCGATCAGCTTCTCGTCCACACACAATGATCGAAGAGAAGAGTTTGCGTAGGTCACGGAGATACACAAATCTCGTATATATTTCTCGTTTTATCAGCGTTATCAGCGGACGATGCGGGTCGTCGCGTATATCGACAGGCTTACGTAGTAATCGCGCCGAATACGCGAAAATCAAACGTGATAGGCGAGTGTCGTTGTGTGATATTACATGGCAGTTTCCGTACGCCATTGTCCTAATTAGATTTCTCTTTTTAAAAAAAAAAAAAAAAAAGTACGTTTGCATTTATTCAAAGCGCTCTGCGTTTCGTTTTGTTCTCAAATAGCGAAATTTTCAACTTTCTTTTCTGAAAAAAAACCACAGGATAAAGTAAAATATTTATTAAAGTCACATTTCAAGAGCGTAATTTCGATGGGATCGCACGATCGCACGTCTAAAATTCGCCGCCGAAGAGTCAAAAGCGCGCGGGAGTACTTTCACCCCGAAATCCACGCCCAAACGTCCCCTAGACAGGAGGCGCCGCGCTCGATACGTCGCGCGGAGGACGTTTCTCTCGTTCTCCTGTCCGCACGGGGTCTGCAACCCTTCCCCTTCCCTCCCTCTCTTCCCTCCGACGTCGCGTCGCTTTATCTCAATGAGAGAGAGAGGAGAGGCGATCGATTCGCGTCGACGTACTACTATGGCCTGCTTATGCCGAGCGGAGCAGTGACCCCCAAGGTCGTTCTTACGTGACTGCACGTGCTGCCCGCGAATTGACGTCGCCCCTCTCCGCGCCAGTCACCTCCCCCTTCCCGTCCCCTTTCTACGCTACGCTGAGTACGCGTCTCGCCTCCCCCGCTCTCGTCCCCTTTCAGTCGCTTGCATCGCGGGCACGCTGCACCGACTTGCATCACGCGACCGGCGACAAACCGAGCCGCTAACCACTCCTGCGCCTCAAGTCTCGCGCTCCGCATTCCGGCGATACTCTCGTAAAACGCTCGATGAGCAGACAGCGGGGAGGTGAGGGAAGAAGAAGCAGAGAGGGAGAGAAAGAGATAGAGACGATCTCCGATGGAGCGAAGAGATGGACAAACGATAGACACCTTGACGCTTCTCCGCGTTTTTTTCCTTTTTACGTAACGCGTAAACGAATAAATTGACGCGGGAATTATCTACGTTGTCTGCAACTTGTGGAGGGAATTATCGGGCGCGGTATTTGTGTAATGGAAAAGATTTGTACAATTAAGATTATTTAAGATTGTTTCAGACAATAATCTCTTCCTCTCTCTCCGTTACGAAAGTTGAAATCGCTCGATCTCGTCTTCGGCTATTTGTCTTACATGTGCGCTCGTAACGCTCAATTAGTAATACTTGACGTTTTATCGCGGGGAGGAGTCGGAACGATTACCCCCGGTTAATGAATTAGCTGTTGCGTGTAACGCGCGAGGCTTTTTAGGAGAAAATGCGCTCTCTCTGTGTAATCGCGTGTCTATTGATCATGCGCGGTGACACAACACACACATACGATCAGATACGAACACCGTAAATTCCGCCGCGGTTGGCGCGATTATTAGCATATACTTATTTTATTTCGCTCAATTGCGTGCGCGACGTTATTTCGACCACTTCCGCGTTCTCGCTTCGCGCGATTCGCGCTCCTTGTTCGTTCGTTTCTCCGCCTCGTGCACGTGTTATATGAGCACGCCACTGTGACTAATGAAACATGTTCCGGAAGGGGCCATACACATCGCGCAAAATCTCGCTCGAACACTTTCTCAGCCACAAGACAATTTCGCGTATCGATCGTGATAACATTTTTTTTTTTTTTTTTCACAAAAAGAATAGAGTTTAAAACGCGCCCGTGTTATGCGAAACTGCAATTTATGTTTGACCGAGTGTGTATAGTAGGCACTTGCGTGTTGTATCGCGCAATGTTGGATCAAATCTCTTAGCGCCGGTACTGTTTCACGTGTCACAGACGAATCCAATTCGTCGACTATCTTCGTCTATTAATTTTGTTGGTGTCTCGTATTTTTAGACACTTCGCGCCTTTTTCGCCGGGGGCGACGCGGCGCCTTGGCGTCACGCCAGATTCGGGCAAGATTCATACGTCTGAATGCAGTCGTCGAGTTGCACGTGGAGGCGCGCTGCCGATTTCGTGCACGTGCAATACGGTCCTCGACGCGATCCGTCTAACGCAGACGTGGTCTCTCTTTTCTTCCTCGTTCCTCGAGCGTCTCCTTCCGCTTGTCCCGGTTTTGCGTTCAAACGGTGGAGCAGCGCCAAAAAGGGCATGCATTCTGGAGTAGTATGAAGAGGATCATCGCGCGTCTGCGAACGCTAATTGAATGTTTCTTCGAACGATGACACGGTTTACTTAATGTTAGTTTGACGTGACACATTCTGACGAGAGTGTATTTGTGTATTTAATCGCACTTTGCAGTTCGCACTTTGATATTGACAAAATACGGTTATTTTTTCTCTTCAATTTGTTCTCAATTACACATTAAATTCGGATTTTCGATCGGATATACAAATGAGTAAACGATCTCCGTAACGGAAAATTCACATCAAAAATATAATTATGAAAATTAATATAAGATACAATTAATAAGTCTGCTAATTATATTTTTTTTTTATATTACTTTATATACATACACTGAAGAGATGGATTAAAGTCGCAATGTTTGGGACATTAAATTTGAATATATTTATTGCGTAACACACACACACACACACATACACATCGTTTTGCCTTAATTATATTTTGTATGTACGAATAGTTCGTTTGCATGTTTACAACCTTATTTGTTCTATTTAAAAACCAAATTGTCCATCGCTTGTGTCGTAACAACGTTCCTGAGTCGTTGCGTTGTTGTTTATTGTACTTATAGTGTGTGATCTACTTATTTTATATCTTCAACTATTCTATCTTCTATTTTATTATTCATCTATTGTTATGTTGTTAAATTTTATTTATTTCTATTTTCCATCTTCTACTTTATTATTTATCTATTTCTATTTTATAAAAGTATTATTTTCAGATGCAGCAAACATTCCGAGGCATTGTCAGTCAAATTTTATTTTTTTGCTCAAAAAAAAGTTTCTCGATGAGATAACGAGATACGTTAACCGTGTGAAGATATTGATTGATTATATTAAGAATATTCATAAAAAGCTCTTTCTAGCACAAAACTAAATTTTCACATTGAATTTAACTCGAATTTTTTAATGTTAATTATATTAATTTTTACGCGTTTCAAGAGAATATATATCGCACGCCCAGCGTTTAGATCTTAAAACACGTTAACCTAACTGCCACGTCGCGTCGGTCCTCACGGACCAGTCTAAACTTCCCGTTTATGCTGTACCAGTCCTTAACTTGACTTGCTTTAATCTACGCTGTTGCGCCGATCTGAGCCTTAACTTTTCGCGAATGACACCGTTCCTTGAAAACTAAAGGTATTAGAGCAAAAGTTAACCGTCGGTTCGCGAAAACCGGTGCAGCGTAAACGGAAAGTCTAGTACCTAGTAGTGTCTAGCGGTTCGTAGGGACCAGCTTGGCTGTTAACGTATTAAAATTCTTATTTCTTGACAATCACATTAACAATATCTTAACGCGTGTTAATCTATTAGTGGATGCGTTTCCGACAAGTTCAGCGAGAGACCCCGCGTCACACCTATCTCATTTGAATTTCTATTATTGTTTAAATATTATTTGATGAAAAGTGTGTGACTGAAGAAATGTCTCGATTCTCTGTTGCAGATACTGACGTAGACATCGAGTCCTACGCAGAGGTTTCATTACGTAGAAATCCACCGCAGGTGGAAAAGAGATCACGTGGTAGACCACGAAAGTCTACGCACGGTGACTTTAACAATAAAACGTTTTTGAAAGGGGCCAGAACCCAATCTGCCCCATGTTATCCCCCTGTAAACAATATATTTGCACCAAACGCTCAATATGATATTGACCATAAGAAAAAATTGCACAATGAGATGGAGCGAGGCCGAAGACAAGGCCTCAAAGAGCTCCTAGATGATCTCAAGTCTACGATGCCGGAATATTTCAACGACAAAACAAAATCTGGTAAAAACCCTTCCAAACGAGAGATTCTTGAAACATCCATAAAATGCATTACTGACCTCCGCGAAGAAAAAAGTCGACTTCTATCAGCAAAACAACTGTACGAAGAACAGAGAGACCAATCGGAACAACATTTGCAATATTGTAAAAAACGCTTATCAGAATACAAATAATTCTTTACTAAGGAATAATTCTTTATCAACGTAAAGAATAAGTGTCAATGAGGTATGATGAAAACTGTTTATTTACTATAGCAATTTTTCCAACCGTATTTTTTCTATGTTTTTTGTCAATAGTCAAGTTAAACGGTCTATTTATGCATTTTTCACAATTTTCTCGAACATATTCCATTTCTCGATTAAAAACCAAAACAACAAATTGACTTATCAATACGATATTCACGACATTCAAAAAATTGATATCTGAAATAGTTTTGTCGATCGGTCTCATACTGCAAACCGTAAATACCTTTTTACATGTTCCTAACAAGTGCAATAGCTAACAACAATAGCAAAACACATAACACACACACATTCAAGTAGAAAAGATTTACCACCCATTTTATATAACATAATAGTTTTCAGTCTAGAAATCGTTTGGTTTTAATTGATCATAAGATTGCATGACTGTTCAAATTTCTGTTTATTGCGGTACAACGAAGACTCTGTTGTTGAAATCAATCTCAATGAAAAAAAACACCACATAAAAACAAAAAAACAAAAAAAAAACAAAAAAAAACAAAATGAAAATGAAAATTTTCTTATTGGAAACCATTCGAATAGTTTATTATGTAATCTAGATCGAAGAAAATAGTCCCCAAATTGAGATATGAGCATGATAACAAGCGTGGCGATCTAGATGATTACAAGGTTATTCCACTTTTGTAATAGCTAAACTTGAGATTACAATAGTTAAACGGCAACACAATTTTTCTATTGTTACACATATGCTACAATATTTATGACCTACACGAATGTGTTCACTTAAATAACAGTATTCTCTTATATGTAGGATATATAGGATTTATAAAATACGACGAGTTTGTAAATAATATGACAAATATACGGACACGCGCGCAAGTATACATACGTATAAATAATAATAAGTGTAATTATTAATTACATAGGGATTATATTACATAAAATAGGCACAGAGTTTCTTTTTATAAGCGCGACCACAGAATTAATGATTCACGTATCTTGTATACATATACGCTTTTTTTATACTTTTTTACGCAGATCCGTTTGCACACTTGATGAAGGTAAAGTTTAATCATCGCGTTCAAAAAAAATTATTTTAGAATTGCTTTTTTTTCTTGCATTTGTCGATATAAGAGGATCTTACTATGCATTTTAATATTTAAAAAGATGCACATTAAGATAAGCGCAACATTACACATATTTATTATACGTATCCGCATTGCGCGCGCGTATACGCATGTAATATATATGTAATATATTTAGACTTATATTCAGGCAAAAAAGAACAAATTCATAGATGATATAAAGATACATATATAGTTATACGGACCACTTTCCGATCTCAACAATTTTGACATATATTGTCAAGATTATCTTCCTGAATAATAATATGAAAGTTTTAGACGTCGGTCACATTGTTAGTTAAAAAGTTATAAACAATATCATTTAGTTTCAATATCATTTAATGGATATATTACCGATATTATTGTAAGAAATTTGTCTATACGTTCCTCGTATACATAACGGCGTTAAGCCTCTTAACAAGACTACTTTGTTTATTGTTTATGTTCTTCTTGTTCGTGTTGTAAGCGTGTTGTAGGCAAGGGGGGCTTCGCTCCCTCGCAGGGGGGGTGGCTTTGCGTTCGATGAAAAGATGTAGAGTGTTGTCTGCAATGTCAAAAGCAATTTCGTTTGCAAAACTTTGTTTACACAGTTGTGCATTGTTAAAGCGAAGTCGTCAAAAAAGAATATCGAATATTGTATACAAAAACTTTTCTAAAATTCTTTGGCAACAGTATACAAAGTTATCATTTTTATTTTTCTCATAGTATTTACACGGCTATCGCACAGCTATAGCACTTACAATCAATACACGTAAAATATACGTTGTTACACTTTAATCAATTCTTATACTTCGTCAATTTCTATTTTTTGCTTTATTTACATTAGAACGATGCTCAACTGTAACTACGAGTTTAAAAGACTTCACAGTCTTTTACATATATTAACTTTGTTTTTTTCTTTACTGTGATTATGTCATTCAATGCGATTGTTTCAGACAAGACTCTTTACATAATTTTAAGTACGAAATAACTTTAGCGTTATAGCAATTTGATAATAGTCTCCGGTTGTGTTTGTAAACTATTTTACAAAACTTGAAAAGTATATAGAAAATATTACCGAGAAGTTTTGTTTTCGAAACATCTTCGTCATTTTTTTTCGTCATATATAATTTAAAAACAATTGAAAGTGAAACAATTAATAGAAACAAATGTGAAGAAACAATTAAATATTAAAAAGAAATTAAAGAAATAATTATAAATATCATGTTATTTCATAGTTAATAATTGTATTGTTAATGTAATATCAAAATATAGAGTCAAAATTAAAATAAAGCAATTTTTAGAGTATTAATATATCAAAAGAAATTAAGTAGTGTATATAAGTTTTTTTAAATATAATTAAATGCATTAATATATTAATATATTATTTGCATTGAAGATTTTTTGAAGAAGCTTTTTTCTGCGTAAAAGTTGATTATTTTACTTTAAAAAGTGATTTCTAATGTAAACGAATTTTTTATATCTACAGTGAAATTTTTCCTCTCGATAACATTTATTTTGTCGCCCTGTGGGGGGGCGACGCCTTCCCTGCCTACACGCTAATAACACAAACAAAATGTATCATGGTATCAGAAAATAAGAGTTCATTTATAAAACTTCTTTTATTTATAACTTTTTACCAAACAACGAGCGACGGCTAAAATTTTCATATTATTACTCAGGAAGGTGACAACATATGTCAAAATTGTTGACATCGGAGAGTGGTCCCCGTATAACTGCAAATTTACCGATATAGGGTCACAACCAGAAAAGAAACTCAACGACATATACCTCAATCTAACGTATTGTGTGCAGAAAGCTTTTATCTTTCAATCATTTTACGAAACGTTTCCGCGCGTGTCCGTAAATTTCTTGTATCGTGCCAAATCATCGCCGAGTTAGCAAACTATTAGATAGGCGATACAAAATGTTTCTATATATCCGAGAATTTTTAATCAATATTTAAAAACGAAAAAGAAAACAACAGATGCATTTTGCTTTTCATATTACAAAAATATTCTACTTGTGACTAAATTATGTACATAGAGATGTAAGTAGTCTTTTCTAAGATAATATATTTTTATATAGAAGCTACTTATATAATACAGTGACAAGACGGATTGCAAGGGTGTTTCGTCCCTTGTTGGTAATAGGTTTTTTTTTTTTTTTTTTTTTTGAGTTTCTCCTAGTCACTTAATTTTGATCATAATTTTATTTCAACTTATTATAACTCATATTTTTATAATCACACGTTGTTGTTCCGGGATACTTCGTAAAACTAGTCTTGAGATGTGTATAAAGTTTATTAAATGAATCTCAAAATTCGTAAATACTTTTAATCTATTCAGAAAAAAATAAATTGAAAGTTGAATTGCTCGACTTTTACGCGATTTACTCTGATTCTTAAAAATTGAATGAATTGTTTCAAATTTTACTTGTTTCAAATTTTACTTGAATATATAATCATAGTGTTGAGATCTGATAATGAAATAATTACAATAATTATGACAATAGAAATCTTTCACGACTCAAGTTTCTTTCTCGAATTCATAAAAGCTCAAAAAAAGATTCAAATAACGAATATAAATAGAAATTATTGTTATATATTGATATTGTGCAAAAACGATATTTTCAAAAAAAATTACTAAGTTTTTCAAAAAATATTCAGCACCTAGCATCCGTCATTTACTTGTGACGTACAAATTTTGTTTGCTATCAGCAAACAAAACTATAGCAATATGCTGGCAGAATGACACACATATACAACTAAAATTAACATATTTCTGAATTAAATAAACATTTGAAAGGGAAGTGAGTCTTAGAATAGATTTTTGCATCAAATGTACTGCTGTTTTCTGATAACTACAACTTTTCATGATCTTGAACATTACAGAAATTTTTGACAGATTCTTTCGAGAGTTATTAAAATAAATGTATAATTAATAATATACACATCCACATATTGTATATACGTGTATATTTTGTACATAAATATGACAGAAGTGGGCAGTAGAAAGCGTGTATGTGTGTACATATTATATATATACACACACTCACACATTGCTCCTTTTTATTGTATATATATGTATATATATATATATATATTGTTGCGCTCGCGGAAGCAGAGCGGCACTTTTTCTCTTTATATCGACTTGTGCGCGATCGCAGAAACAAAAAGGCACGGCTTGTTTTAGAGAACTTTATTAACACGTAATTGTAGTTAGAATACAATTCCGAGCGAGCCGCCGTGCCTTGACAAGCCGGATTCCAAAGGACAGCGATCAACAACCCGGTCGCCAAGCGACGGGAGGAATACCAGCTGTCCCCGCGGCGTAACAATATATATGTATGTCCACACACACATACATATAAATATGAAAGAGAATTTTATATGTTTATAGAAACAGGAAGATTAAAATTTAATGATGTAGCTTTATAAATATGTAAATAAAAAACCTAATTTTTTTATTTACATCTTATTTTTATACAATGTTGCTGCTGAAAGTGTAAAACAACAGAGAGTTTTGCAAAAGTTATAAAGTACACAATAAAGTAAAACAAAAGAGAGAGAGAGAAAGATGTATCAGATTATATAGAAAAACTTTTGCCAAAGGAACAGTTTTTAAGAGGAAGAAGTTAATGAACTGTAATTTCATGTACACACAATACGTACCATAATGCATTATACAAATAGAATCTCTTATTTTTGCAAAACAATCACGTATAAAAAAGTAAAAAAATATTTATAAAGTGATAATAAATATAAGAAATATCGTATATTTTTAAAATATAAAAATTATATAGTTATAGAAAATGTATACTGCAGAGTTGATCGTTCCTGTTGCAAAATTTTTCTTTCATTCCTGTTTCTACTTATTTCAACGTCGGCCCAGCAAACGTCTAATTGAACAATTACATGCTCGGCGAAAAAAAATCAGTTAATTTTTTTCGGCGCAGATGTAACTGCGTGGTCATGTGTGCGACAGTGAAATGTTATCGAGAGGAAAAATTTCACTGTAGATATAAAAAATTCGTTTACATTAGAAATCACTTTTTAAAGTAAAATAATCAACTTTTACGCAGAAAAAAGCTTCTTCCAAAAATCTTCAATGCAATTAATATATTAATATATTAATACATTTAATTATATTTAAAAAAATTTATGTACACTATTTAATTTCTTTTGATATATTAATATTAAAAATTGCTTTATTTTAATTTTGACTCTATATTTTGATATTACATTAACAATACATTATTAACTATGAAATAACATGATATATATATATATTTATAATTATTTCTTTAATTTCTTTTTAATATTTAATTGTTTCTTCACATTTGTTTCTATTAATTATTTAACTTTCAATTGTTTTTAAATTATATATGACGAAAAAAACGACAAAGATGTTTCGAAAACAAAACTTCTTGGTAATATTTTCTATATACTTTTCAAGTTTTGTAAAATAGTTTACAAACACAACCGGAGACTATTATCAAAGTGCTGTAGCGCAAGTTATTTCGTACTTAAAATTATGTAAAGAGTCTTGTCTGAAACAATCGCATTGAATGACATAATCACAGTAAAGAAAAAAAACAAAGTTAATGTATGTAAAAGACTGTGAAGTACTCGTAGTTACAGTTGAGCATCGTTCTAATGTAAATAAAGCGAAAAATAGAAATTGACGAAGTAAAAGAATTGATTAAAGTGTAACAACGTATGTTTTGCGTGTATTGATTGTAAGTGCTATCGCTGTGCGATAGCCGTGTAAGTACTATGAGAAAAATAAAAATGATAACTTTGTATACTGTTGCCAAAGAGAATTTTAGAAAAGTTTTTGTATACAATATTTGATATTATTTTTTGACGACTTCGCTTTAACAATGCACAACTGTGTAAACAAAGTTTTGCAAACGAAATTGCTTTTGACATTGCAGACAACACTCTACATCTTTTCATCGAACGATAATTATATATATTTTGTTTTGTTAACTTAGATTAATTTTGTTAAATTAAGATTAATTAGATTAATTTTTTTAAAGTTCCTGTAGTTGATTATTAATAATGTAAAATGCAATTAGAATATACTATTAATATATAAAAGTATATCTTTAATGTTTGTTTTTTCTTTTCCTCGCAGCCGCTCCTTTTATGATTCCTTATGTGTTCAATTCGATAAGCAAACCAACAAAAGAGCGTCAAGTAAAAATTAGCGTGAAGAACAATATTAACGAATTGATTAAGTTTCAAATTAACTGCGATATAGGTCTCTTCTCCTCTTTCTCCTCGAACACAGATCACGAGTGGTCTCATGGGAAGTGTGTTATGTAATATCGTATCGAAGTCCGCCACCGCGCACGAAACTGGAAAGGTTAATGGAAGCTATGACAGAAATGGTAAGTGTGGGCGTATTAACGTGTGACGCGAAAGCGATTTAACGAAGTAGCTCATCGCTGCCATTTGACGCGATTTTCACGTGTCGGCGGAACTTCACGGAAGGAGAAAAGAGGGAGTTTCTGTTGCGTTAAATAGCAAAAATCGAAATGCCAATGTTCACCTTGTTCGTATTCGCGTTGCGTTGCATTACACATGCGTTGGCATTCGCATCGCGTTTACGTCGGCATTTACGTCGGGGCATAGTGTTTCGCACTGAAATTGTGTTCGTGTCGCATTAAATTGGCATTGTATTACGTCGTGTTCGCGTTTACGTTGATTTCTTGCGTTCTTATCAATTGGCAATTTAACGTAAGCACGAGAGATTGCATTTGAGTTTTTATAACTCGATATCAATAGAAAATCGTTAATTTCTGCGCTTACGCGTGTATGTCCATTTGCGTTCACATATTTTTTCATTTTTTAGGTCTGCGATAACGAAAAAGGTAAATTTTACATTGTTATCATTAAAACAATTATCTTGCAAAATATAAACTTTATATATCAACAGGTAATATATGGAACATGCTACAATACAAAGAAATAAATTATTACAAGGAGTTTTCGTTCTACAATTTACAACCGGTAAGTCAGAAAAATTTAATTTACATAAAGTGTGTAAAATAATATTTAAGTGTAAGAATAATATTTTATTTAAGTGTGTAAAAATAATATTTTATCTTTAAATGAGTAGTAATAATAATATTTTATATATTATACGACTTTTTTTTTAAATAGACTTTGCATGTTGTTTGCATTTTGAGTTTATGACCAGAATATAATTAACGCGCACGTGTTCAAGTACGAAAGATTAAATATGTTAAAATAATTAATTAAACTTTACATTGCTGTGAAAAATATTATGCGCAAAAGGACTAATGCAACGATAACGTTCTTCATGTATTTACATAAGATCGTCTTGTTGTATACACGCATGTGTCATTCAAATCGTATGTATGTCATTGCAATTATGTAGACTGCGAGTTGAGTAAAATATAGGCTTTAGATAACAATCATTTGACTCGGCGAGTGACGTGCGTTTTATTCGACACATCCACATTTGATGTGGCGAGAGATCTCAGATATATATGTAACTATATCTCCGCGTGTAACCAATTGTTTGCATCGTTTCGCACGTGATTTCGCCATTGCGAACTTCAAGTACACATCAGACGCATTTAGAACTGTAAACATCTGTAAACTCTTTGTTTATCAAAAGTCTTGTTAACGGACAACGCGTAAAGTTTGTAATCTATTGCGAACGAATACGTAACAATATTTCAATAATGTTGAACTTTAATAATAGATTCTTCACCAATGTGCACAGACACGTAAAACGACTGATTTTGCCGAAGACGTAAATTTAATTCTAAGAACGTCGAGAGAGAGATCTCAAAAATAGTTTAAAAATCATTTTAAGATACAACGATGACATAGACTGTGCATGATAGTCTTTCCCAAGAGTTTGCGGGTGATCGAAATTACGGATACCTGACCCTTGAGGGATCCCGAAAAAGTTTGCCTAACACTCTTACGGCCGATTTCTTCATACCTCTCGATAGAGCTATTCTCTGGATAAATTCCTCCGAGAACCAATAAAGAGAACCAATTTTGGGAGATATCTTCTAGATAAAGTTATTGAAAACTTATCTAGAAGTGAAAAAATTGGCTGTTAGTCTTTACATTTATTAGAAATGTAAATTAACGCGCAATATGTTTATGTAAAACTTGATCATAAGATACTATAAAGCAGAGAATTATAATTAGAAAGAAAGATCTAAAAATTCAAATGCATATTAAAGAAAAACTAACTTAAAATTTGATAATAACCACGCGCACGCGTGATGATTCAGATTCCGCGTGTTTCGCGCAAAACATAAAGTTGTATTGCTCATGGGCTTGTAGTCATAAAGGATGCGTTCCGTTTCCTGCATATGCGCTCATTTATCCATAGTTCACGTTGCGTATACTATAGATCATGCGCGCACATGTATGAAACGGAACGTGTCCAAAGTCTTCCAATACGCGCACGATGTGCGGTTTGCACATAGGAGTATAAAAAATAGAGTGCGGAAGCGAACTAAAAAAACAATAGAGGCTTAGAAAGAGAAAGATGCATAAAGGCCCTTTGTTCTTATCTAATCGATAGCCAACTCTGATAGTGTTGGGCCGACGCAGAGTATTTTACGTTTAGTACAAATAACTGTTTTACAACTGTTTTCTTTATAAATAGAAAGTTAAATAAATTGATTATAATATTTTTAATATTTTAAAAGTAATAATAATGATAGGTGACAGAATGAAGAAATTCTACTACTATTGATGTCGTTGCGCATGCGTCATTAGACAAAAACAGGGACCATATGCATCTTTCTCTTTCTAAGCCTCTATCGCATCCACTTACGCCCTAGCATAGGACTCTAGTCTTATATGGCTGCGTTCGGGAAGCACGCTATCAGCGCTATTGCGTCATTCTATCCTTGTTTTACATCTAATGAGCAATAAAGACAGAATGATGCAACAGCGCTGATAGCGCGCTTTCCGAACGCAGCCTATAACGAGCTCAAAATTTTTAATTTGGTGGGTTCGAAAGCTCATAAATAGCTTCTAATTCTGCAATAATTTTGAATCGATTTGGACAAGGTGGGGGGGCTAGGTCTTGACGAGTGCCTATGTATCTCTCTTTGTGCAGAGGCCCGTTGCATCATAAGATTTCTATGCAGTCACGTGATTAGTTGGAAAGCTATGGGATGCGTTCCCTTTGACGTTCTCTGGAACGCTTACGCGCTTTAAGCGCGTCAGTCTTTATTATTCTTTATTATTATTTATTATTATTATTTATTATTTATTATTATTTATTATGTCTTTATTATTCTTTAAATATAGAACAAAGATAGACTGCTTAAAACGTATAAACGCTCAAACCAAACGCACCTCTGATAACGAATAGCAGCAAATAGAATGCGCGGTTATATGGCGCGCGAATTTTCTTTGATATATTATTTCATGAGAGAACCGATTCGAATGCAAATTGATTGTTCTGTTCGCATTTGTTTTGGCGTATATTTCTGACGAATGATAATAATGAACAATGAGAATGTAAGGCCGATACGAGCCGTTCACAGGATGTTGAGCGGAACTTGTACGTGTATACTTATATATGTATACAACTATGACAAGTTCACTTGTAAATTTTTACAAGTGAGTTTTTTGAATTGAAAATTCAATTCTGAAACTCCAATTTTGTGCCAAAACTGGCCGAAACCGAAACCAAAACCGAACCTTCGGTCGGACACTAGCCGTTTGAAATGCGGATAATGATGATTGGTGGCTTCATCCCCACTACCTAAGTTAGCGATCTAGTGTAGTATAAGGCGATTTTTGGCGATCGTATGGTACATGTACCAAAGTGTACCAAACTATAATTTGAAGTCACTCGAACTATAATTTTGTACACTTTGGTATATGTACCATACGATCGCCAAAAATCGCCTATAGAAATCTGTGAGCTTAATTGACCACGACCAGCGTTGCCGTGGAACTTGCCACACGTGACGTCACGCAGTAGAGAGATAGAGAGGTACGACTCGTACTACTGCGGCTGCGTTCGTGGAGCACGCTATCAACGCTATTGCGTCATTCTATCTTTGTTTTACATCTAATGAACAATAAAGATAGAATGATGCAGTAGCGCTGATAGCGCGCTCCCCGAACGCACCCTGCGTGCTACTGCGTACTACTGCGTGACGTCACGTGTGACAAGTCCACGGCAACGCTGACCACGACGACGCTCTGCAGTGGAGGTGGAGGGGCGCTCTGAAAGCGGATGCTCACGGCGCATGCTCAAACTCCAAGAGACGCACCAGATCAATTGCTTGAGTTGTCGTCTTCTCAACACTTGACGTTGATTAGTTGGTTCTAAAAGAAAGAGCCAATCACGTTTGATTGTTACAAACAGCTTGTTTTACTGAACGCATAAAGTTAACCTTAACACTTTTATTTCGAGTCGTGTTATGTCGAGTCTGCGATTGTTACTGCGCGTGTTGTGTGTTGAGAATATGTCGCGGGTGCCTATTTTAGTGGTTTTTGGTGCTACAGGTTGTGGAAAATCACGATTAGGAATTGAATTAGCCAGCCGTTTTTCCGGGGAGATTATTTCGGCAGACAGCATGCAAGTAAGTTCTCGTCAATTCTTTAACATCGATTGCGATACGCGCAAAGAGGTTAGGCACGGTTGTGCCATGCGGTCAACTTGTATTTCGCACGTAAAAGGCGAAACACGGATAATTCTTCAAAAATCTTACGACATGCGACGCGAATTAATATTTAGCATCTCTCGTTAAAGCAAATTACGCTTATTTACAGATTTTTTTTCTATTTCACGCGTTAGAAGAAATCGAGTTTGTATCACGGAGTTTTTTTTGCTTTTTTCACGATGTGAGGTTTAATAACAATTAATAATATCAAAATATTTCGATGCTGAATAGAGAAGTACGTTCGTCCGGTAAAATAATGGTACAAATGTATTTTGAAATTCATCTGAGAGATTCTTGTGTCCTTAAGTAGTTCAGCGCTTTTTTCTCTCCTGCGAAACCTTTTCTCTCTTACAAATCATGTTTCTCTTTATTGATAACTATTACTACATATGTGAAACTATGATGTATCATCTTAGCAGCGATGCGATCGATATAAAGTACATTCCAGTGCACAATGGTGGGAGTGGGAGGTAGCGGAAATTGATGATCAAATACAAAATATTTCAACCTATAATTTTCAAAATATTTTAAACCGCGTTTAAATAATTTTTCTACGTTTTGCTTTTTTATTTTACAGTCCGCTAAGGAATTTTGAAATTCATCCATATTTCGAAAATGGCGATTCCCGCGATCTCCCCATCACTGTGCGCTAGCGCCAACACATTCATGCTTCTATGCGCACATTCCAACATGCTCCGAAACACGTGCCAAAACTATGCTAAACAATTCGTTTTGGTATCGTTCCGGTCATCAATGTCTCTCGTTGTGATTGTCAAAAAATGACGACTAAAGAAAAAGATCTTCGCGCTGTTCCCGCGTTCACGCGTGTATATTGTCGTCTTCATTATTATTTATACGAAGGTCGCGCAGGTCAAATGTGCTTCGCGTTGAGAAATTCACGCTCGTGGCTTATAAATCAGCCAATTTTTTTTATTGTCGCGCACGTACACATGTGTGTGGCGCACGAGACGGTAATCTAATTGCACGCGGCCTTGACACAAACATTAATCACGTCCTCGACCTCCGTCTACGTGTCTGTCCTTTTTGTAGATAGAAGTTTTCTCCGGGCAAGTATTAATTCTCTTTCGAGCAAATATTATTTACGTTCTTGTGTTTTTTTGAACAAAGTTACAAGTTTTGTTAAGTGAAAAAAAAATGAATGAGAGATAAAAGTTAGATCAGAAATAAGAAAAAACCAATTTAAAATAATATAATTGAATAGAAGGAAGCAATTCTCGGTACTTGCACATAAACAAACGGAGTTATCAAAAGGTCAAAAAAAATCTGTAATCGAGCCCTTCTGCTATTAAAATGTCGAGACCGACTTATCTCATTATTTTCAAATTTTGCTTACATCCTCACTCTTTAGCAATAATCCTGCGCTTGCGCGAAAATAATAAGCGCTTCACAGTTTGGTGCAATAAGGCCTGTTCTACAATACAGTCGTAAGCCGTAAGTCGTAAGAAATTGACCAATCACAATCAATTATTCTTCTGTAATTTGTCTGTGATTGGTCAATTTCTTACGACTTACGACTGTATTGTAGAACAGGCCTAATATATGGCTCAGCGGACCGGAATAATAAGCGCTTCACCACGTTAGAACCATAAACAGGACATATAAACTAAGCATTCTCCGATGCTGACGCTGCGCACGTAGAAAGAGATTTGAGATGGCGCTTTCCTTTTCGCATTCACGTTTCGCGCATGATCGAGAGAGAGAATACTATCTCACAACTGTGTCTGTTCTTTGCTAACGCACACCTCAGACGCGTCTCAACGCTCGGTCTATATACACTAGGCTTTAAGTTCGTGTTAATCTCTTAAAATGTAAATTATAATAAATTATATATTATAACAAATTATAATAAAGTATAATAAAAATAGAAAAAAAGAAAAATATAGAAGTACAAAAAAAATAAAAATATCAAAAACAAGAAAATAAAAAATTAAAAACATCTCAAAAACAATTTATTTACGGACTCATGTTTAAAATTTATTTTGAAACATACTAAATTATCTTAAAATATCTCACTCTTTTTTTTAAACACCCTGTATACGTGACGGAAGAAGGCATCCCTCCTTCCGTTAAATGAAAGCAGGAACTAGAATTGTAGGATTTTACTCTCGGGATGCTAACATCCGGAACACATCTGTATTACGATACGGCGCCAGTCCGTCTAGACTTTAGCGATAAAATTTGTTCAAATCCTTTTTCGTAGTACTCTTTGAGAACACTCGATAAGGTTCGTAAAAGAAAAGAGTTTTTATAGAGAACTATTTCTGTCCTAGAAACTATTTCTCTTTTAGAACTATTCTTTCAAAGTGAAAGTACAAATTTACTTCTTTGAGATATTTAAACTCTTTATGAAAGGGAAGAAATTTTAATCACTCGAGTATATACTAAGTAAAGGCAGGTATACGGAATACTTGTTTTGTTTTGTTTTTTTTAAATTAATTACTCCAGTATATAAATATAAATCAAGACTTTTAATTTACGCAAAACTATGGAGAAATATGTAACGTCAAATTAATGAAAGTCTCTAAAATTTAACTCTTCAGTATTAAAACAGTAAAGTAAAAAGCAAAATCATGGGCGGTCTGAAAAATTGGGATTTAATACACGGCATATTTTAAAAACGGTAATAAATAAAGTGCTACCTTGCTTATTTATGTAAACTAGTCAAAACATAGTTAAAAAGGTTTAACACGATGTGAGGTCTTCACACAGCAGTAACAAAAATAAATAAATATTTATATCTTAAAAAAACATTGCCCCATTGAATTTGTTGTTATGGTATGTTTTGCAACAAATACAATAACTTCCAGCAGTGTTCACTAGAGTACAATATTATATTTAAAAAATAAACTTCTATAATTGTCTATTATCTTTTACGATATATTAGGACTTTAGTTTTTCAAACAACAATTCTGATTCGTTTACTAGTTTATGTATTGGCCAGAAAGTCTTTTCGTATTTTGATACAAATTTTAATACAAAAATACGAAATTTCATTAAAATTTGTATTAAAATACGAAAAGACTTTCTTACTAACCCAATGAATGTGTGTTCTGTCGGTGAAATTAATCGAGAAAATAAAATGTATGAATAATTTTATTTACAAACTGTGAGAATAATTTTATTTTTTAATGTTTACTACATTCTTCATTCTCGGATAACTCTCTGCATTCGTTGAGTAAAATATATTACATTGAATGAAATAAATATATCGCTGTAATGTGTTCGATAGTTTATTTCGGTAGGTGTTTTCTCTCACGCAGAGCGTCAGAGAGACTCTCTGATTTCTTTTTCCTGACGCGTGACTTCACTCGCGTGCATAAATCACGTGCTTACACGGACGGTCATCATCGCGACGCGACGACGCCCACACACTTGTGGGGCGAAAAAAAAAGATATCTGCAGATTTCCGCCCTCGCAAAGCGTCAGTTCGCGTCACACTTCAAACGACGCGCGCTTGCTCGGGGATCAGTGATGGGATTGTTCTTTGCGGCGCAAACGATTTCCTTGGGGACGTATCTCGTGCGACCAGACGTCGAGCGAACGTCGTGCTTTTACTCTCGGCAAAGCTCTTTTGCACACCGGAGAAGAATGTTTCAAGAATCATTATCTGTTGAGTTTTTGCTAAGACGAGGTTAAAAACTGCTTCAAAACAGAGAATCCATTCTAAGTGATACGTTAAATATTTGAAAGTCACTTTTGTAAATATAAGCAATTCACGCCTCAAGTCCGTGTTTCTCAGTTTTATTTCTTTTTGCTATTCGACTAAAATGTAATATTTATTAAAGATACTGTACGTTTATAATTAAAGATAAAATCCAAAAAATATTAATTGAAGGATTAATTTATTTAATTAAAAAAAGGACTTAATTAAAGAATACCGATTGTTATTTACTTTTATGAAACACTTGAGTGCGGAAGTGTTTTTTTCAAGATTTTTTCAAGAATCAATAGAGGAAACAAAAATGTCGAAAGTGGTAGAAGAAAGAAAAAAAGAAAAAAACGAAAACAGCCAGTAATCGCGAAATATTCAGCGCGAGTAAAATTTTAATATCGCTGGTTTAATCTCGCTGGATATTCGCTGAAACATTGCGAACGATTCTCTCGTGAGCAGCGTCTATTTAAAGTGATACGCCGCGAAAGATGCAAAGTTCTCTCGGTGATTCAGAGATTTGATTGAGCGTTCTCGAGCTATATATTCTTGGAATTGTATCGCGAAAAAGAAGATGAAGATACGACCATCATAGATTCGCAAAATGAAGTCTCAATCGGATCTTCGAACATCAGTTTCGTCGGTATCGTACGTGCGTTAACCGCGCGAGTTACGCGGACCGACATACTTGATACACGATTCAAGAAAACGAACGTTCAGGCGAGACCTTTCATTAAGAGAACACGCCGGATGAAAAAATATATATACACGTTCGGGCCCCCGGCACGTAAAAGCGCGGCGAAGTTAATAATTAGTTTATAATTCTGTGTAACGGAGCGCGCGGTCGAAAGGGTAATTGCTCGATTACGAATTTAACGCGAGAATTCGTCTCGCGACGCACTTGATTCTTTGCTTTTACTGCGGTTGCGTAAAATCTCGACGACATGACGAACGTCGTTAAATAACTCGTGAGAAAGATAAGGGAGGAGAAGTTTGTGCCTCGCGATAAAATATTTTCGGCGTGTCGTTTTGCTTTCTGAGATCGGTTTTTATATATCGCATTCGAACAAATAAAAATGATAAGCCTTGAAAGTAATACGCGCAAGTCGTCATTTTTATCAGATATTATTTTGTTAGGTAATCTCGTCGTGTAATAACGAGAAGTGTGTGTTTTATAGCGCGATTATTCGTTGATAATTTATCGTGGCGCGCTGTTTCGCGGAAGGCAACGCACCTTGGTCCTTGAATTCAAAATAGTTGTTCATCGTCCCCGTCTAACTAGCTGCGTGTCGCGCATGGAAACTTCCGTTTTTTTTTTTTTTTTTTTACCACGCGCGAATGTACACGGCAGAGTGTTTGCTCTTTCAATTTCGTACGCGATGTTGTAGCACAGCGCGATTAATTATTAAAATTAAGTGCGGAAACGGACGCGCGAGCAGGAAAAAGCGGCGCGTTGCTCTTTCTTCGGAGATCGACCTTGACGGTAATCGGACGGTAAATCGAAGAAGGAGGAAAGGATTTTTTTTTGTACGCGCTTATAACGGAATGCGCGTGCTTCTGATAGCTGCGACGGCGTTATATGACAAACGCGATATGAAAATCGCTGGTAAAAGTTACGAGTTACTGCTGCATAACTTGCTGGTTATGTAGCAGAGAATTGCCGCGGCTATACAACCGGTTTTAAATCCACAGCTACGCGCGATGACGCGAGATTTACGAGACTCTTTTGTCGACGTGCAGATGCCTCGAGACGATGCTCGTGCTCGTTGTTTTATTACGGCGCTAAGTTGCAACCGCGGCCTTTATCAGGATACCGTGGAGCGAAGTAACGTAATTACGAACAATTAATGACCGCATTTACAACTACTAAAAATCATTAAGTATAACGTAATTATCAATCGACATTGATACTATATTTTATATGTAAAAAGGATAATCTTTATGAAGATGTCTGTGAGATTTTCTGATTTCACACTTGTTTTAAATAGCAAACATATTTTTGCTAAATAATAAAACTATATTGTGCGTAAAATTGAATAATTAAACTTCAATTTTACGCGCAATGTAGTTTTGAAAAGCAGTTGTACCGACTTACAGACACGGCGCGGAAATTACATCTTGTCTAATAACAGTTTGATTAAACAACTTTGTATGAGGACGACCTTGTGTTCGTGTTGAATAAACCAATAATGGAAGACAAAGGGCTTTTACAAGTCAATTGCAAGATTGCTTAGATTATATAAAAGAAATAAATTATTTATATAAAGAAATAAATTATATTACAATATTTATATTAAATAAATAAATTCCAATAAATGCCAATAAAATTTCGACTTACATTATTCTAATCATCTTCAAGTAAGAAAACTAAAATGTACAATACATCAAATTGTAACATGAAAAAAAAAAAACAAATGTATAAGAAATTTTTAAGGAATAGGATTTTTTGTTATTTTTATCTTTAATTTTACTTTACGTTACGCATTGCCTTTCGACAATACAATTCGAATGTCACTTATTGTGTTAGAATTTGCAAATTTTTTTTTCTATGCAACTCGCGTCTGGTATGAGCGCGTGCCGATGTGTCATCTCCTCTGTGATTAGAACTGCCGCGAACAGTTCGTCATACTTCCACGAACATGCTGGTGCATTTGCTTTGTGGTAGATTATATAATTCCACTCTCGGAGTACGTTGTCGCAACACGGTACGATTATCACGTGTTTCTTGGCGCCACGTATGACGTATGTACTTTAAAGAGAGACAGATTAAATCAGTATATCCAGCGAGAACTTATTTCTCTCGCGATTAACCGTGTTTGAGTTTTTTCGCACAGAAAATGTTCGAGTCACGTCGATACGTAATTATTTCTACAATCGACACTTGTATTTTGCCACTTGGGAAGTGGCGAGCTATTAACAATTTTTTAATAGACATATCTAACGATGTGTTTTAACGTGTTATTAACGTTTGTCGCGTTACTTCGGGCTATAAATTTGAAGAGCAGAAAATTGCGATAACGCATTCTGTCACACACGCACGTGTGCCTATTTAATGAGACGATAACAAACTAGCGTCTAGTAGCGAAATGATGTAACGTATTCGCGCGCGAACGCATTATAGGGGGAAGTTTCTTTCGCAAATATAGATTTCAGCGAGATATTTTTCGGTCGTCGTCGACGACGACACGTGAGCGAGCGTGCGTTAATGCGCAATGACAAAAATACGCGTGAGTTTCGCGAGTTCGTTGACCCGCCCGGACGTTTTTTTTCGAGTGAAACCGGTGCAATCGAGAGAGTTTTTTTTCGTTGTCGTAAAGAATATACGTATGAAAATTGTTTTTCTTTCGCCGCGTTTGCAATTCCAACTAATATGTCAGATATACTGTGTGAATATCAACTCGGTACGGATGGCGATGTTCAGAAATGTTGTAGCAGGATATTGCAGTACGATGTTGTGCATGTCGTACTTGTCTAACAGTGCAGAACTAAAGCCGCTCTAAACCAGATCTCGGACTACTATATGAGATTCGATTTCGCAACGGGATGAGTTCCGCGATATGTTAAGAAATCCAAATCGTTGATCACTCGCGAATGGAATAATTAACGAGCGACCGGTAATACATGCGATCTTTCTTTCACGAAATTTGCGTAATTGGCGCACCAAGGTTATGGTTCCTCAAGGTAGCGGCTACCTCGTAAACGTCTAAACGAGGCGGATTTTGGAAAGATTCATTTGTTTTGGAATTTTATGCTTCTGCATCTTTTTTCGTCATTAAAATGTCGTAAAAGAATATTTTATGAGATATCATTTCCGTTATATAACGCGCACAAATTTGCGATTATTTTACGAGAGAAGAGATAGATGATATATTGAACTGTGAAGTTTATTAATTTGCCACTAATTAGATCGATCGATGAAAGTTTTGTTCCGTGTTTCTCCGAAAAACAAGTTTTACAAAAAAAGAAAAAATAAGATATCTCGTTTCTTTTCTCGAGACGATGCAAAGTTCTCACTTTTTGTTTATCGAGCGTTACCTTTCCGGTAAGAGAGGTCGCACCGGTTTCTACTGGAAAAAAAGACAATTCGAAGCCTGCTCCGTGAATAGGCTCATCGATAAGTCAGTGTCGCCTGTATCGCCGCCTCCTGCAACACCATGAAACTTAATTAACCCGATCAATTGGTTCTTGATCTTGGTTGCTAAGCGCCTTTCTGGATCACCATCGAGAGGAACGCTCGAACGAGTAGGATATTTTTTTTATTAATTTTCATGTGTACGTCTCTCACGGCAGATTTTTTTTAACACGCTGCGTTAAAAAAATTTCAACTGCGAGAAAATGGTGGATATTGTAAAATAATATTTTACATAAAAGTAACTAATTTATTGTTAAAAAAAAAAAAACAAACACAGATTTTTAGCAAAATAAACAGAAGTCATATTGGTAAAGAAAAATAGACGGATACTTTACAGCAACTTATATATATAATATATATATATAATACAGTACCAACAATATTTTTAAAAATGTTTCAACGTTGCAATTATAGCTGACTTAAGCCACACATTCGTTGTTATCGTAACACGTGTTCCGTGCGACTGTATTGTATTTTTAATAGTTAGCAAAATGAGTTTCCTACAGGGAGTTCCCTACCAGGGAAAGGACAGGTCCGAATATTTCCTATTTAGATTGTTAGTCAGGGTACACAATGGATATTCCGGTCTATGGATTTTCCGGTCATCTTTTATCCAGAATGACTTGAGACCCAACCTTTATGAGTAGATTTGTATAATAGACAAAGCTGAAAACTTCATTAAAAGAGATAGAAATAGTCGTGGAGCAGTTCTCTTTTTCTAGCAGTGAGTTGATTGGTGCTACGGCAGAGAGCAACAAAGATAGAGCCCGAGAGTCAGTTGAGAGAGAGAGTAATAGTAAAAAGTGAGAGCATAAACTTGTGAGATGATTGGTCCCCCACCGCTCTTATATAAGTATCGTTACAACCGAAACTGCGCTAGCACTTGCGCATTTATACCAAGTAAGTCTTTGCGCATGCGTGATTTAAAGAGTGAGGGAATAGAAGTATATGTTTTTTGAGAGGTTCGTCGATCGCGACTGCATACACGGAAAAAAAAATGCTGTTAAATTAAAAAAAAATGGAATTGCTTCAATTAAACGTCTACGTCACGGGCTGCCACAAAAATAAATAGTTCGTTCAATTGCATTTGGAATTGATTTTATTTCTAAGTATGTATATTAAACGAACGAAATATATATTTCAAGTAGTAACATATAATATTGTATTAAACACATATCACATTATAAGAATGCTTCTAAGTTTAGTATTAGATTACATTATAATCATGAAATAACTATAAATATGATTGTTTTAATTGTGTTTTTACTTGAATCTTGTGCAAATTATATTTTGTTTGAGTAGATATTTAATCAAATGCATAAGTTGTATGTTTTGTTGGCTTATACTTACTATTGAATAAATCAATAATGCTTGTCCTGAGAATAAAAAAGTGAATGTTTTGAGC
Organism: Pseudomyrmex gracilis; assembly: GCF_002006095.1. NCBI lineage: Eukaryota > Metazoa > Arthropoda > Insecta > Hymenoptera > Formicidae > Pseudomyrmex > Pseudomyrmex gracilis. The sequence goes on from NW_018021173.1 coordinate 64,887, forward strand.
GCATTTTTATTTGAAATATATAAATTTATTTTAAACAGAACCACGAAATTGCTTGAATAAATTCTATATGAAGATAAATTAATATTATATGTAGTTATATTAAATTTAATTACATTTTATTTGATTAGATATATTATCCATTACATAAGTTATACGTTTTATTGGATTGCATTTATAATTGATTGAACTACTGATGCTTGCCTTGAGAATAAAAAAGAGAGTATTTTAAAAGCATTTTTATTTGAAATGTATCAATTTGTTTTACAAATAAACATAATATTATTTGAATGAATTTCGTATGCAGATAAAGCTACAATATATATACTTAAAATAACTGACATTATATTTTAGTTGATTGAATATATTATCCAGTACATAAGAGATATATTTTCCTGGATTATATTTTTCATTGAATGAATCATTAGTGCTTGCCTTGAGAATAAAAAAGTAATTGTTTTTAAAGCAGTTGTATTTGAAACATAAGTATATATATATGCATTTTACTTTAAAAGTAAACACTTTTTTACTCAAATGAATTTTGCATACAAAAGAAGCAACATGATTGCACTTACATATCAATGTTTTATTCCATTGATATAAAACTATTAATAATTATTTGGAGTAAATATCCGTTCAAAGGAAACTGACATATTTTTATGTCAGTATATCTGTGAATTTCTTTGAATTACTTTATATCGTTGTAACAATTATATATTACATTGGTTTCAATATAATAAATAGTTGCAACAATTATTTATGGTATCATATTAAAATGATGTGATGTTAAAACTT
>NW_018021174.1:0-904 GCF_002006095.1 Pseudomyrmex gracilis
CCTTCCCCCTGTGACGTCATACCCCGCACCCCCCTCGGAGCTCCTGAATTAGAACCGGCCTGGTATCACTACTTTGATTCTATCTAATTGCTTTAATTACACAAGACGTTCAGTGTTGCAATAAATTCAACTCTACTTATTCCATTTGTGAAAATGCAACTGTCAATGAAAATGTCAATAATCCTACAACCTTTGTCAAGATTGTATCAAATGTACCATTACCTACTAAAGTAATACTAAAACAGACAAAACTTTTTCTCACAGAAAAGATGGATAATATTACATATAATATGCAGCTAAATAATACTATAGATAATAGGTTTACCACTAACGTTTTTTTACGTGAAAACAAAACTTACATCACTGATAATATTTCCAATACCACATTTGTTTCAATAGCAGAATCTACTGTCTTGGGAAAAAAACATTTAACATCAGAATGTGGAATCAACAACAATACTTTTGAATCTGATATTTCTATTACATCTGAAGAAACAAACAATGCTAATTTTCATGTGTCAGATTGTTCTAAATTTGAAGATACAGATAAAAATACATTTGAAAGACTAGTTGATAATTCTACTTCTACATTATATATTAAAGCCTCAAATGTAAAATTTGAAAATAAAAAATATACTGGCAATCTCTTAAACAGCAAATGTGATGCTTAGCAAAGTGATAAAACCCAAAAGTTCAACTCTAATATGACGCTATGTAGTACTAAAAATGACACAGAGTATAACAACAAATTTGCGTGTATGATTGAAACAATTGATGCTTTTTCTAACAATAAAAATCTTAAAGTTAGTTACATTGAATAAGAGTAGTAGCAACAGCATGTTGCTATGTATGAGTTAGTTAGTACATTGAATAAGAGTAGTAGCAACAGCATGTTGCTATGTAT
>NW_018021174.1:994-7351 GCF_002006095.1 Pseudomyrmex gracilis
TATTAAACCTTTTGGTTTTACAGATTTCTTGCAAGCTGGTACAACAAATGTTATATTAAAAATTGAAACATCAACTGTAATAGTTGAAACCAAAGATGGTTACGTTTCATCAAACAAAAACTGTGATACTGAAGTACAAAGTGATAAAACCTAAAAGTTTAATTCTAATATGATACTATGTAGTAGTAAAAATAACAACACTTCTGCATGTATGATTAAAACAATTCATGCTGTTCTCAGCGATAAAAATATAATACAATGAATNATGATACTATGTAGTAGTAAAAATAACAACACTTCTGCATGTATGATTAAAACAATTCATGCTGTTCTCAGCGATAAAAATATAATACAATGAATAAGAGTAGTAGCCACAGCATGAAAAGTGGTAAGTATATAGTATATGTTCTTAATTGAATTAAAATACATTCAGTAAAAGACATTCTATGTTCACAACGTTTTCACAAATGTTGCAACTACATGCATGTTACTAAAAATGAACGTTTCTTTATTATTAAACCTTTTGGTTTTACAGATTTCTCGCAAGCTGTTAAAATGAATGCTATATTAAAAATTGAAACATCAACTGTAATATTTGAAACCAATGACGGTTACGTTTCACCAAACAAAAACTGTGATACTGAAGTACAAAGTGATAAAACATAAAAGTTTAATTCTAATATGATACTATGTAGTAGTAAAAATAACAATTCTGCATGTATGATTGAAACAGTTAATGCTGTTCCTAACGATAAACATTTGAGTACATTGAATAAGAGTAGTAGCAACAGCATGAAAAGTGGTAAGTCTATGGTACATGTTCTTGATTGAATTAAAACACACTCAGTAAAAGACATTCTTTGTGCACAGCGTTTTCACAAATGTTGCAACTACATGTTTGTTAATAAAAATGAACATTTCTTTGGTATTACACCTTTTGGTTTTACAGATTTCTGGCAAGCTGTTAGAACGAATGCTTCATTAATTATTGAAACATCAAATGTGATATTTGACACCAAAGATGGTTACGTTTCATCACACAAAAACTGTGATACTGAAGTACATAGTGATAAAATTACATAGTGATAACATCCAACAGTTTGATTTTAATATAACGCTATGTAGTACTAAAAATAACAACAATTCTGCACGTGTGATTGAAACAGTTGATGCTGTTCCTAACAATAAAACTTTCAGTACATTGAATAAGAGTAGTAGCCACAGCATGAAAAGTGGTAAGTCTATGATACATGTTCTTAATTGAATTAAATTACATTCAGTAAAAAACATTCTTTGTGCACAGCGTTTTCACAAATGTTGCAATACATGTTTGTTACTAAAACTAAATATTTTTTTACTATTAAACCTGTTGGTTTTACAGATTTCTTGCAAGCTGTTAAAACGAATGGTATTTTAAATATTGAAACATTAAATGTGATATTTGAAACCAAAGATGTTTGTCTTTTGTCAGACAAAATCTGTGATACTGAAGTACAAAGTGATAAAACTCAAAAGTTTGATTTTAATATGACGCTATGCAGTAGTAAAATTGACACAGGTTATAACAACGATTCTGCATGTATTATTGAAACACTTGATGTTTTTTCTAACAATGAAAATCTTAGTATATTGAATAGGAGTAGTAGCAACAGCATGAAAAGTGGTAAATCTATGATACATGTCCTTAAGTAAATTAAAAAACATTCTGCAACAGACACTGTTTATGGTTTATACACTATGGTATAACTATATTTACTGTATTGACAATAAGCATTTTTGCACTTTTAAAACTTTAGATTTTATAGATTCCTTGCAAGCTATTGAAACAAATGATTTATTAAATAGTGAAACATCAAATGTGATATTTAAAAATACAGAAAACACTTGCACTCTATCAAGCAATGAATGTGATACCGAACCGTGCACTACAAGTTAAATGCTTAATACTACTTTGATAATATGTAATAATATAACTGATGATGATATTGAAAATTATTTACTAAAAGATGATTTTTCTAACGATGAGAACTTTAATGTTTTCATTGATAATACTAACAGGTTGATTAATGGTAAGAATCAATACATTACAATATACATTANATGGTACAAGAATATACATAATATATATATAAATATATATAAATTTGATTGATTTTGGTTTCTAGAACTATCACGTAATTGATATACTATTTGTCCTACCTTTACGTCAAATGTTATTAAAGTTGGAAACATTTCGATATTATCTGATCGCTCTAATTTAACACAAGACATTCAGTGTTGCAATAAATTCAACTCTACTTATTCACTTTGTGAAAATGCAATTGTCAATGAGAATGTCAATATTTCTACAAACTCTGTCAAGATTTTATTACATGTACCATTACCTACTCGAGTACTACTAAAACAAACAAGACTTTCACTCACAGAAAANATGGATAATATTACATATAATACGCAGCTAAATAATACTACAGATAATAGTTTTAACAATAATGTTTTTTCAAGTGGAAACAAAACTTACATCAATGATAATATTTCCAATACCACATTTGTTCCAATAGCAGAATCTACTGTCTTGGGAGAAGAACATTTAACATTAGAGTGTGGAATCAAAACCAATACTTTTGAATCGGATATTTCTTTTACATCTGAGGAAAATAACAATGATAGTTTTCATATGTCAGATTGTTCTAAATTTGAAGATACAGATAAAGATAAATCTGAAAATACACATGAATATAGAACTGATACAAGTAAAACCTAAACTTTAGACAGTACTTTAAATGTGACATTATCACACTCATATAAAACAGCATGCGATGATAGAAATATGTATGTGAAAACTTCTGACCATCTTAAATCGAAACTTAATATGTGTCCTTATTGTAAAAAATTTCAAACGCAATTTGCAAGACACTTGGAATCAGTGCATAAAGATAAAGAAGATGTGAAAAAGTTTCGATTTTTACCCGAGAGTAAGTTGTTATAAAAGTCGTCATATTTACTTATAGCACTCGATCATTCGTATTGGATTAATGCATGCTGAAGGTAGTTCTATGTCAGTAGTAATTAACATTAAAATCTTTATACAAATATTTTAAATGTTCGTGTATGAACATTTACTACTAATATTGCCACATTTTATATCAAAATATACATGACCCGCTAAACATGAAATATACATGCAACGTTTCAAATTGTTTCATTTAGGTTTCAAATGATATATTTTACGTATTTGTTTTTGATATAATTCATAATTGTTACAATTGAAATATTTCATCATAGTTTATATTAGAAATATTTTAAATAAAATATCTTAATTGATATGTATTTGAAAGATTCCGAAGTTATGTTTTAGATATACTTACAAACTAATAGTAAAATAAATATTTCAAATAAAATATCTCAATTGATATATGTATGAAATATTCCGAACGTTACGGTTTAGGTATATTTACAAAATAATAATAAAATAAATATTTTTAATTAAATATTTCAATTGATATGTATTTGAAATATTCCAAAGTTATGTTTTAGATATACTTACAACATAATAGTAAAATAAATATTTTAAATTAAATATTTAAATTGATATGTATTTGAAATATTCCGAGTTATGTTTTGTGCATATTNACAAAATAATAATAAAATAAATATTTCCAATAAAATATCTCAATTAGATATGTTGCCAANACTGATGTTTCATTTGTCAGTGTTGGCAACACTTCAATCAACCATGTTAATCGGCGTGGTCGAAGCGGTTATAGAACAAGACGATTATAGAACTGTTATTTATAAAATTATTATAAAGATTTTTNATAATTGGATGTGACATACGGATACATTTAACAATTGGTGTTTATAAGTTTTTATATACAATTATGTCAAAAAACAGTGAAGCATGTTCTAATGAAGCATGTGCCTTTTCGAGCCACGGGTCTGTTACGGTATGTACATATTAATTACTTTATAGTATTAACAAAAGTAAATTTTTAAAACATTTTGCATTATCTATATTTATATAATAGATTAAATTTAATGAATGTAACCATTTATTATGCTTTTACAATTAGTTTATTGAAATTGTTAGGTTATGTGTCAAAATTATAATTAAAATAAGATTATATATAAATCAACTTATTAACATTTACATAATTTGCTTAAATTTGCATATATATATATATATATGTATATATATAGACATATTTTCAGCACATCCTGCAAACGGCTCATTACGACAGATTGATACAATGATTTACTAGTTTAAAAGACAACTTTCTACAGATGTAGAAAAAGATGATAGAGTAGATAGAGATGAAGAGTAGATAGAGATGATTCTCAGTTTATTATTAATTGACATATTTTTTATTTATAGGTACAAAAAAGAAAAACGAAACAGTTATCAAAGATAACAANGAGACATTTATGTAGAATAGCATGTAATAAATTTTGGAAGACCAGAAAACAACAAAATGTTACACATGCAAATATACATAATGTTAATGAAACGCAATGCACTTCTTACCAAATAACTAAAAATATTTCAACTAAATCTATTTAGTATTATATTTATATTTAGTATTACTATACCACATGTTTTACTAAATATCACATTTACTAAATATCATACAGACACACACATACATGTGAGTAAAAGAGAAACAATTTGTTATATTATATATGTATGTATATATATTTATTTTATTAAATTATATTTTTCAAGACAAAATATTTTCCAGATATTGATGTCGACCAAAATGTTAGTGACAAGGACACACAAATCCTACACACAAATATCGAAGAAATTCCTGTTGTTATAGAAACAGAGAACAATACTATTTCTGTGAATAATAGTAAGTTTTATTCTTATACTTTATTTTTGCATGAAAGAAAACACTTTTATGATTAAGAAAAGCAAGATTTTTATGTAAATTATAAATATGCATAAACCTAAAAAAGTTATTATAATATATGTAATTTTTATTATAAGATTATCATATTAATGCAGAATAATTAAACAATACACTTTAATTATTTTATCAGTTTTAAAATTAATTTATAAAAGAGTTATAAACAATATACTAATAATATAATTATATAATATATATTTTATATTACAGCTAATCAAANTCTTGATTCTATTCTACGTTACGTTATTGAGATAAAACTTATATGTACACGATTAGATAATTGCTTACATAATTTGGAAAATTGCAATTAGTAATAAATAATCATAGTATTGATATGATTCCACAATTACCAATAAATCAAATTGAAGACATTGAAAATTTTGAAGCTATATTAGTGGCAGAAGAAGCACAATAACAATTGGTATGCCTTTTATTACTATCTAATCATTTTGTTGTTATTCATACAGCAGAAAATATTTNAAAAATCAATCAGACATTATTTTATATGTTTGTTACGCGTATATCAAATTTATATTAATTTACATACAAAGTGATATTTGATTGATATTTCAGTATCCTTTTCCGTGTGAATAAAAATATAATTTATTAAAAATTTTGTTGTAGGTTAACATGTTGCTTATGATTGGTGGTGTTACACCAAAAGACGCAATAAAAAGAGCATTGCAAAAATTGTTTACCAACAATCTTGCTTTGAAATGCTCTCGGATTGGGGCAAAAATTTACATACAAAGTGATATTTGATTGATATTTCAGTATCCTTTTCCGTGTGAATAAAAATATAATTTATTACAAATTTTGTTGTAGGTTAACATGTTGCTTATGATTGGTGGTGTTACACTAAAAGACGCAATAAAAAGAGCATTGCAAAAATTGTTTACCAACAATCTTGCTTTGAAATGCTCTCGGATTGGGGCAAAAAACAACTTTAAATTAAAAGATTTAAAAATTATTACCTGCATAAAATGTAAGTAATATTGTTATATTACTTTGCTTATTATTTAACTTCCTTTGAATAAATAAAAGTAATTTTAAAGTATCATATAAATTTTATCATATATATTTTATATATTTCAGCTGCTATAAAAAAAAAGTTGTCCTGCCATTACAAAAGCGGAGTTCGAAGAACCTTTAAAAACTTGGTTCAGACAAGCAACTCTCCGATTAATTCGCGAAAATGCAAAAGCTAATGCAGCAACTAATATATAAATAATTTTTCTCTCATTTTTAAAGACTGTATTGCGATCTGACTTAATTTAATTTTAAAATAATTAATATTAAAATAATTAATTTATATATATTGTGACGTGGTATTCGCGCCGCTCTTTCCCCGTCACAAAAGTTAAAAGATTTCGCGGGAGCCCGGGAAAACGAGCTGAAAAACGAGCGCCAAGATCCTCCAGGGCTTGCATGCATCCGCTTAGAATAG
>NW_018021174.1:12810-15040 GCF_002006095.1 Pseudomyrmex gracilis
GTGAATTTTCAGGACAATTATCGCCGAATTATTAGCGAGCGTACGGTGAATGCGTGTCGCCTTTCGAGCGTATAAGTTGTCCGGGATTATTCGCGGTCGAGTAACGTATCGTGTCGCAGATTTTCCTGACGCCAAAATAAAGAGCGTTTCTAATCATTTTGTGATAAACAACCGGGAAAAGCCACTCCGACGTCGCACCTCCTTCGCTTTGTGTCGCGAGTATTTTCTTTCGAGTGCATGCGCGTAGTTTGAGAAATCGGCTCGATTTAATCTTTTGGGCCTAGCGGCACGAAACCGGCGAAAGCTGCGTGGCAGAGTGAGCCAGTCGACCAAATTGCGATCTTCAACGTAACAAGTAAGTCCGGGTTGATCCACGGCTTGTAAAAAAAAAGCGACTGCACGCTATTTTATTGCGGCTTAGTGTTTGCCCTGCACATCTGCTTGCCCTCTCTAGCTGTTTAGCTTGCCTCTAGCTTTGCGCCCCGCGATTGCTATATTTTAGTGCCTGCGCTTGTTATCTCGTGGCTGGAATCCTCGAGTACCGCATCGCGTCCCGCACTTTTGCGGTATCGTTTCGATTCATTAATTTGTCTCGTTAACTCGCGTGACACGGTTTGTTAATGATTGTAAGTCGTCGTGGACTCCGTGTCTTCTTTTTGTTAGTATTATTTTCGGATGCTATCGCCGTAGCTTATTCATCTCTCTGTTCCATATTTCTTATGTATTATTTCTTTATTATCACTCCTGTTATCTTTGCTTTCATATCATTTTGTAATCTTTTCTCTCTACTATTTCTTATATTATTTCTTTTATCTTATTTTTGCCCTTCTACACGCGTAATAAACTGTCAATTAACTATTAATTCGTGCTGATTAATTACAATTCTCTTTCCTTTCTTTGAGCTTCCTATCGCGAGGTCAAGGGACAGCCTGTATTCCGAATTTTTGCTAAACCCCGCCCCTCTCCGTTCCCAAAAGAGCTAATCGGCCCGTCGTGCCGAGTGACGCTGATTTTTGACGCGACTCCGCGTCTGGCACCCAAACCGACACCCAAGTATTCGTCGACTCGACCAGGCGGTGCTCGTTCCAGGCCATCTTTTCTGTCCTGCCAGTGATTAGACGTTGTCTCCTCGCGGACCCTCACCTAAGTCCCGGGAAGTAATCTCCGTTTGCGGGGGAGCGGCGCGAGAATTGCGTTACCACTGCGAAAAACGTCACAATATATAGTACATTATATATATATGCACATACATGAGAGCTCGTCCGCACACGCTCTCGCACGCGCGCGCGCGCGCGCGCACACACACACACACACACACACACACACACACACACATATATATATATATATAGTAAATTAAATTCAAGGCCAAAGATTAAGTTTTTTTCAAATGTGTAATTAAAATTAAGTTTCTTTAAAATGTAATTGTGGCGGTAGTTCGTACTATGGCGTGTCCGTTCTGGATTCGTGAAGATGTCGGGAGCGTTAAATGACTTGATCCCTTGATATTCTTGACCTTATTCTATATTTACAGCTTATTATATACAGTTGGTGTGAACTCCCGTGGAGTTCGGTACATATAAGTAATGTTATGTGGGGGCCCTGAAAAGGGCCGTTTGTACGCTCTGCCTCGTCTTATGGGCCTGCCTTGGGTCCTTCGCTCCACTGGAGATGCGGCTTTGTGCGGGTGGTGAAAACCCGCCTTGACTCCTTGCTGGGCTCCGACCTTGCTCTCCTGTAGAGTCCTCTGGTGGTCGGTTTCTCTACTTTCTTTGAAGGAGCGCGGCCTCGTCTGTCGGTCGGAGTATCTCCTGGTAGGCTCGTCTGCACCGCTTGATCTCTCGTGGTTGGTGTTTCCCAGTCGGAGTCGGATTGGCAGCCTTGCTCCCTAGTTACCGTGCCGGTCTGTGAGGCCCGGGTAGTTAACTCTGGTTGGCTGGTGAGAGTTCCCCGCGTCGTTCGGCTAACAGCGGTGGTCTGCGTGGCCTGCTCCCTGGTGGTCGATCGCAAGGGTGACAGCAGACGAGGAAGATGCAGCCAATCCTCCCGGGGCGAGGTGAACCTCCAGATCCTGATGTCTCCCGGAGTCAGGAATATCCTCGGCGGCCTGGTGAGCTTGCGGTGTGGAAGGTCCAGCGGATGGAGTTTCCACGGCAGCAACTCCCAATGGACGTGTCGCTCTCTGACGTCGGCTTCCTGGTGCTCTGAACGTACCCCTGGTGAACGGGGT
>NW_018021174.1:15325-20724 GCF_002006095.1 Pseudomyrmex gracilis
TCAAACATGTTTATAAACTTTATATAGTATGATAAAAATGTGATATTATAATATACGCATAATATTATAATATACTCGTATATAATATAATAATTTTATTATCGTGATATTATTATAACTTTATTAATAAGTGAGTGTAAGAAATTTGTATTGAAAGTAAGTAAGAATAGAAAAATATAACAAGGTCTGTTTTCGAGCTTATAAAGGATTTTAAAGTTTATTTAAAAAGCATATAAAACGCAGTAAAACGCAAATGAATAACAAATAATATTGTATTGAAAGATAATAAANAAATTACAATTAAATAAATAAAATATCTTAATTATGTACGGTATCGCGTGCTGTACAAATTATTACAAAAACGTAACATAGTAACGTTTAAGTACTATCCCGAGAAAACATTTAGAACACTATATGCTAAGGAATGATTCTGAAATGTTTCATATCTAGGTATCTGAATGCGGATATTAATTGTTTATGCAATGTTTCTAAAATGTTTTTGCGTACATCTCCGAAACATTTCATATTTCAGAGTAACGTTTTTGAAAAGTTTCTGATATGTTTTTTTGTAAAGCGTGGAGATATTTCATCATCAAAGTGCTTATGTTACGCTATTATATTCTAGTTGTTACGTGGCAGTTTTTTATATGCATTAATTCGATATAATGCAGTTGGTTACATTTAGAGTGTTTTAAAATTAAGTATAATTGGAAATGTTACTATGAAAACATTGACGAACATTATCTTAGCATCATTATTAAGATAATGTGTATGAGTTTTTGTACATTAATATAGTTTTGCATTGCTCAACTTATATAATTTTTATACGTTTAGTCATTTAAAAGTGCACTACATTACATGAAAGTGCTGTTACAAAGGAGATAGATATTATGTATCTTTTGGTTTATGTAAATAATTATAGTTTCTGTAATTGTGTTTGTTTTTTGTACTTGTTTACAAATTTTGGAAGCTCTGAAAACTTTTCCTGTTGCCCAGTAATCTATGACGTTATAAATAATTATAAAAATTTGATTTGAATTTTTTCTGAAGTTACTTAAGTATTAAAAGTCAAACACGCTACTGATAACTGACGTTTCTAAAAAGATTCTCTTTATCAAAAACTGTACTTCCTTTATGATTATCTAGTATTAAAGGTATTCTAAACTCTTTCTTTTAGAAAAACTATAATTAATAAGTAATTACAAATATTTTTTTTCGGCACATATACTATATACATACATAAATGTTTTTTTTATTTTTACGTGTAAAAATGTAGAAAAAGATCATCAAAAGATGGTAAGTAAAATAAAATAACCGAAAAACTCAATATTTATGAAATATCTTACATATAAAAATAACAAGAGGAAATGCAAAATATTTTGGTAAGTGTGCTCTTTTTGATGATCTTATCAGAATATGTTATTTTTATACGTAAAATAACAAAATAAATATTATTTTTGTCACCTTATATACATACTTATAGTTTACACTAAAATAATAGTCTTTAAATCTGAAGATGTGTTTTGTATAAAAACGTGCAAACCAAAAAAACTAGGTAAAATTATTGTCTTCAACACCACCACTATATGATTAGAGCGTGAATGAGATTACTTGGATGATTTCTTACTGTTTCGAGAAATCTTGATAATAGTGTAAGAGACTTTACTTCTATGTATGATTAAAAAAAATACGATTAATGTATCAAAGCAGTTAATAAACTCGCACAAGTAACTTTCAGGAGCAATATTAACGGCAAGAGAATTTAACGATAAAATCACAGTGTTATAATAATGGCTCGGGCAATAATTGCTACTTTTAAAGTGATAGTGTACTAAACAGGACGCGATTTGTTCACCATATAAAAAATCACTTTTTAACAAGTCGTTAGTGTTTTCATCTTTGTTTAAATCTTATGTGATAACATTTAGAGGAACTACATGCGCTGTAATTTCTTGCAGTCTTATAGAATGTGTTTATTTCTTCATATTCTTCTTGCAGTGTGTTACTTGTCTGTACACAATAAATATGTTGTCGTTAAAAAAACTACTATAAAGAAACTAAATATACCCAGCAAACAATTTCTGACTGCGCAGACCTTGGCAACAGAAACTGTGTGCAGAAACGCTACAGTACGGAAACATGCTTTGGTACTGCCAAAACTNAAATCGGGAAAGGTGCGCTAGTGTATTGCTTGATTTTGAAATAAAGATATTTAGCGCTTTTATAATAGTGCTGTGAGTGCGGAAATAAAGTTTTCTCGTATTGTTTTATATAACCTCGAACAAGTCTGTGCGACGCAGGTAACTGTTAGTCAAACGATATTCTCGAGTGTACGAGATAGCGAAAGTTTCGTGTTAACGAAAGTGAGTAAGTGGTAAATCGCATACATTTTGTGCGTAGTGAGAGTGAAAACGATTTTGTTTCATTCTTTTCTTTGTGTAAAATATTTTATACAAGAAGAATTATAAAGAGTGAGTGCGTAGTGAATAGACATTACAGAATACGGTTGTGTGCAGCAAAATAATAGATATCGTAAATAGAATTAACGTAATCAAAATGCGGCGTGTAGGTAGGCCGAGTAAAATTAACAAGAGTCAAATAATCGAAACGTTGTTAACGTATAAATATACAATAATAAATACAGAAAATTACAAGGTAAGATCAAAAGTTGATCCAATATGGAATAGAATATCCTCACATATTAATCATGTAATGTCACCTAATGCACTATATACTTTTGTTTTATGCAACAAATTTGGAGTTAGAGACATATTGTGTAAGCGGCCGCAAGTTACTAGTTGTGACAACGAAGATGACACTTGTCACGATAATTATGATGATGACGATAATAATGATGATGACGATAATAATGATGATGACGATAATAATGATGATGACAATAATAATGGAGAAAATATTCCTGTGGCCGAAAGAAGGGAAGAAGTTACGTCAAATTCAGAACAAATGTTGGATTCAACGGTAAGCGAATCAATTGCAAACTTTAGTAATATAGGTGGTATATCGCAGTTTGTGATAACTGTGCCAAAAGAAGATTTTACTTCTATGATTATAATTAAAAAATACCAACGAACGACTAAACATCGACCTAACTCTACGCGCGAATATACAGTATTAAAACCAGGATTATGGCAACATTTTTTTAATGAAAAAATATGGCAAGCCACAAAAATATCTTGCGGATTTAATTTTAAGCGTCACAAATTATCCAAGAGTGCAGAATTTGGATATGCGCGAGGCACATGTAAATGTGGATCTGTAATTAAATTAAAAATTAATAATTCTGACGAATCTTTAACAAAATTAGAATGTATATATCTCAAAGGTCAAGGGCGCTGTGGAAAGCGATATTTGAGAAATCCAATACGACAAGACGTTGCCGAAAAACTTAAAAGTACAACTGCAGCCAAATATAGAATAGAAATGGCAGAAAAGTTAATAGATGAAAATGATAAAACGGAACCTCCACATTTATACAGTGTCAATGTTTTAAAAGTTGCAAAACATGAAATGATGCAGAAAAGTTATTTTGATAAAAATGTAATGAAATCATTACATTTAATGATGTTGGGACCATTGCGCAATGTAATACATAATCTTAAGTCCTTTTTTTGTGTATTATTGGACAAATCATTAGTCACATGTGTATCGAACGTATGCATCAGATGAGACTGCATGTATTTATATTGATGCAACTGGAAGTGTTGTAAAAAAGATTAAAAATCCGGATAATACAAAAACAAAACATATTTTTTTGTATAATTGTGTTGCNAATTCCGAAAAGAGTGGTCTGTTTCCAGTGTGTCAAATGCTTTCGGAGAGGCACAGCACAGTTGCGATCCACAGTTGGTTAATGGAATGGAGCGAATCTGGCGTTCCTCATCCACGTGAGGTCGTATGCGATGCCAGTCGCGCATTATTAACAGGAGCAGTGCGTAATTTTACAGGATTTCGTACTGTCGAACAGTATTGTAACGCTTGTTTTAAAGAAAATATTATGCCTTCATGTTACATACGCATAGACGTGGCACATTTTATAAAATTATACGCAAATGTTTTGAAAAATGTGCGGCCACGACNGAAAACATTTTATTTGTCATTACTAGGACAATTAATTTTGTGTTGCAATATATCTGATGCTGAGGAAATATTGAGAGCAATATTCGTTATTGCACAAAGTGAGACAGAAGGTTTAGACAGAAACAATAAAAAAACGATATGTGAAATATATAAAATGAAAATAAAAAATTTAATAACATCTTCAAACGAAGAAGTATTTATTAACAAAGATATATCTTTTACTGAAGAAGAGTTAGCCAATTCCGACGACATAGATATCGAGCAACAATTGAAAACAAAATTGATTATAAGTGGTATCAATGGGCAGAAGCTATTAATAATGAGGTACAACAAAATATAGCTGATAACGAAGGAGATCGTGAAAATGCACACTACTTGCCAGCATTTGCAGATTGTTTGGTAAAAAATATCCAATTGATACCAATGTGGTCTTGCATATGCTGGGATAAATTTAAATATGGAAGGATTCCAGCTAGTAGTGCTTCGGTAAAAAGCGATTTTAATATAATTAAAAATATTTTGTTAAAAACAGAACAAACGCCTATGCGAGCTGATGAATTCGTTATGAAACATTATAATTTTATAAGCGGCCGTTTGAAAATNACAAATATTAATATTGCAGAGAAAGACGAAGAAAAAAATACAAAGGAGAATACAGAAGAAGCGAGACATATAATAGAACCAATGGAACGTGATGTAGAAACATCGAATCGAATTAATAGTGAAATTAATAATGATTTAGAAGATGAAATTAATAATGATTTCATTTCAGAGAAATTCAAATTAATAATGAAGATATTCAATGTCCAGCATGTAAAAATGGAGATTTACCAAGTGGTGCACACAAGTGTTGCATATGTGATACAAATGTGCATGCACTCGATGCATGTTCTGTTCCAATTGGAGAAGAAGGTTACGGACAAAAAAGAATATGTCAAAAAAAAATGTCAGAAAATGCAAAGTATTAACGTGCAGAGTACACTTGCATCGAAGGAAATGGAAGATTGGCGTGGTCTTGCATCATCAAAAAAAGCACAATCTAAAGGAAAAGGAAAGTATTTACAGGGACTGCAAAGTATCGACAACGAATTTTTATTAGAGGAAAAAATACGTAAGGTACCAATTATTAAAAATGGTGGAAATTTAAATATAAAAGAAGTTACTTTCGGTAAGAAAAAATATTCCTTTACCAATACTTGTGCTTTTGATAGCATTTTGCAAATATTTGTCGCTGCATATTTCGATAAAAATGGTATAAAACAATTGATTGATAGAGAATCAAAAAATAACATCTTTTTTAA
>NW_018021174.1:21456-24912 GCF_002006095.1 Pseudomyrmex gracilis
ATTTTGACATCTCACATGTTTGACAGATATGGTCGCCAAACCATATCCTAATGAGGACACAGATGGATATGGATTTGGTCTACTAATTTCGCCGGCGGTTGGCGACAAAACTGCGACATCTCGCAACCAAATTGTTTGCTGGGTATATAAGGTATAAATTTGACTTTTTTAGTATTTCTTATAATAAAACATGTATCTCGAAATAATTATTGTAAATATTTGTACATATTTAGTTTTATACTAAGTGAATTTTGTCTATCTGTCAAAAATGAGCAAAAATATATATGTTACAGAACATACATAGCAAAAACTCTGTTATCTACTGGTGACAAGTATTACATTCCCAAAGTGGAAGCGGTCCATCGACCTGTATTGGAAGGCGTTCCATACAATGTGAACAATATATGTGTTGACATCTTAAGGCATTCAAAGTTTTTTGTGTCACTAGTATGTAACATTTGTTGCATGCTGGTAAATATGCTAAGATTGAGATAGACAGTTGAGTAATTTAATATATTTGTTATATATTTATTTAGAAACTAAGTAATATGTAGTCACTTATATTTTCTAGAAGTTGTTCCATAAGCCAGACAAAGCCATAAACATTCGCCCAACAATTTTAAAGTACAGGTATAGAGACGCAACTTTTTGGGAAAAGGTGCCTTTAATACGTATGCTAATCGATTTATCTCTTGATAAATGATTTGTTGAAAAGGACGTATATTGTAATTAATTTTGATGACTTCATCGTCTGTAAGATGTACTCTTTTACATAAATTGCTTTTGTTACAACTAACGCTAGTACATTTTTCTACCTCGTGTGTATTTTGCATAGATTTCTTTTACATGTACAAAGAAAAAAATCACAACAAACCATAATAAAACAGTTATGCAAAATAAACTAAAGAAAAATAATAGTACGTAGTTAACAATAGTACGTATTTAAGAAAATCAATTAATATGAGCAAAGCGACAGAAAGTAAAGTAAATGATACATGCTAGCAAAGTAAACAACAGGTTATGTGGTTTTGCGCACAAACCGCAAGAACGCATGCCGCGCGGCCATACAAGTTGCATTATCCAATCAATCACCATTTTTCTTTCAAAATTATTAGTTTATTGGCTATCGTAGCTGCGTTTCATAATTTGCTGACGTTAGTAAGTTTCTATAATATATGTCACGTATTTTAAAGGTTTTCACTACTATTAACAATAAATATTAGGTGCGCAACTAAGTTCTCGCTGTTTTTTTTAAATGCAACTTTATTGTAAAAAAACGGTTACAAATGATTCATTCAAAGTATTGCCCATCGGTAGCTACGACTTTTTCCCATCTTTCTGGCAGAGCTCGAATATCGTTACGGTAAAAGTGTTTGTCTTTTGAGACTATCCACGAATCAAGTCATTTTTTGATGTCTTCATATGAGCGGAATTGCTGATCAGCCAGACCACGTGCCATCGAACGAAACAAGTAATAATTGGACTGCGCAATATCTGGGGAATATGGCGGGTGGGATAGGACTTCCCATTTGAGCGTTTCCACGTAGGTTTTAACGGGTTTGGCAACATGAGCCCGAGCGTTGTCATGCAGTAGAATCACTTTTTCGTGCCTCTGCTCGTATTGTGGCCGTTTTTCGCCAAGTTCCTTGCTATTGAATTATTCCCAACGCATGCAATCGCTTGGAAATGGCTTGGCGGATAACTCTTAATGCTGAAGCAAGCTGTTCTTGCGTTTGGCATGGATCCTCATCGAGCAATGCCTCTAATTCAGCGTCTTCGAAAGTTTTTGGTTTTCAAACTAATAAATATATAATCGGTCATGAGAGCCGTTCGCTAAATGTTGTGCGAAAATTATACGTGTATATATATACATATATACGTGTTCACGTGTAAATTTTTACACGTGAAATTTGAATTGTAATAACAATTCTAAAATTCATATAGGATGCTATACTTGCATCTTGTATATGAAAAATCCCAAATACCCCCCTAATTGAAATTAAAATTATATTGCAAAAAAAACTCCTCGGCCAGGAGTCGAACCTGGAATCTCCGGCTTTCCGTGCCGTCGCCTTTCCTATTCGGCCACTGAGGCACTTGGAGTTTTTCTCGCAATATTGATACATATATATTCGAACAACGCCATCTTTCTCCAGCGTGATTTCACCAATTAAAGAATCTTTTAAGGCTCCGAAGTTCTAATAAATATATAATCGGTTATGAGAGCCGTTCGCTAGGTGTTGTGCGGAAATTATACGTGTATATATATACATATATACGTGTTCACGTGTAAATTTTTACACATGAAATTCGAATTGTAATAACAATTCTAAAATTCATATAGGATGCTATACTTGCATCTCGTATATGAGAAATCCCCTAGTTAAAATTAAATTTTTTTTTCGCACTATAAATTTAATTTCAATTAGGGGGGTATTTGGGATTTCTCATATACGAGATGCAAGTATAGCATCCTATATGAATTTTAGAATTGTTATTACAATTCGAATTTCACGTGTAAAAATTTACACGTGAACACGTATATATGTATTGTGACGTGGTAGTCGCGCCGCTTCTCCCTCGCCACAAAAGGCTCTCATGATCGCGGGAGTCCGGGGGTGCGAACCGTCGGGGACGTGCCAAGATCCTCCAGGGCTTGCTTGCGTGCGTTAGATCTAGTTGCTTATTCGCATTATTTTATTTGTATGCTCTTGGCGCCTCACCACATCGAGACCACTCTACTGGGGAAGATATCAGGAACCATCGAGTCTGGGTAAAAGCGAGAGTAAACGAGAGAGAAGGGCGTGCGTGGAGTCGCAGCTAGGCACTCGCACGATGACCAGAGGGGCGAGCCTCCAGCACTCAGCGGCGAGAAAGATGACAAAGCGGAGGACAGCGAATCTTGGCGCAGAGAAGCCGAGGAAGCGAGGCGAACACCCGACGAGGGAAACAGCTTTAACTTCCCTTTCACCTCGGAAAGGCCTGCTGCACATCTCTACTGCTAATCTGCAACTACGACCCTGCTACGATACTGCATGCTGCATCGCTAGTATAATTGCGGAATTCTGCGCTTTAATATATCTGCTGCTTACCTTTGCGCCAGTAAGGGCCCGATACTCGCTTCAAATTTCGCGGCCGCGAGTCCTGCCGCCGAGCGCGAGCATCGCGTCGCAGGTAGCGCCCCTCGCGACCTGATTGGTCGCCGCGATCTACCCTTCGCGATCCTAGCGCGCTCAGACGCATCGACCCCGAATCGATCTCAATCCTCGCTCTCTTGGTCGCAATCTATCGAACCGGACGGACGCACCGCCGACACTCCCGACGATTGATCGTTACTAGAGAAGCCTTTTCCTATCTGTTGACGGGGATGGACCAGGACGACGACGTACGGTGAGGTGTCCACGTTACTTTGTGAGCCACGAATCCGCGTACTCGAGTCTCGTGTCGAGGCTAGTC
>NW_018021174.1:26097-32528 GCF_002006095.1 Pseudomyrmex gracilis
ATAATAAATTGTTTATCTCTTATAATCTATCTGCAGTGTGGTTAATTGCGAACCTAATCCGAGATTCGTCCGGGACAGCCGTGATTAATTATCATTCGACCCACCCCCTCTCCGTTTAAATAGAGCTAGTCGGCCCATTGGGTCGAGCGACGCATATTTTGACGCGAGCACGCGTGTGGCGCCCAAAACTAGATCCAAGAATTCGTCGGCTCGGTACAGTGGTTGCTCGGTTTAACACCCTTTTCTTCCCTGCCTGTTGAGACGTTTCCTATCTCGCGAACTTCCGTCCGTGTCCCGATCTCGTATCTTTCCGTTTCGGGCGGGACGACGCGGGAATTTTCGTTACCACCCAGAAAAACGTCACAGTATATATATACACGTATAATTTTCGCACAACACCTAGCGAACGGCTCTCATGACCGATTATGTATTTATTAGTTTGGAAACTTCAGAGCCTTAAAAGATTCGTTAATTGTTTTTGGTTTTCCTTCACGCGAACGGTCGTCAACATCGAAATCACTGTCTTTGAAGCGACGGAACCAATCACGGCACGTTGTTTCTTAGAGCAGCATCTCTGTAAACTTTTTGAAGTTTTGATGCGCTTCAGTCGCCGTTTTCTTCAAATAAAATAAGAAAATCAACACTTTCCGCAAATGACGATTATTTGGTACAAAATCAGACATTTTCACACAACCAAAAGTATATGACACCAAAACAAAATCACTAACGTGTCAAAGCGGTTTGTTTACCATATGTCTAAGCTTGGCTCGTGATGTTCTGGATATGTCAAAATCGACCAGCACTTACTGCTGGAGCCATCTATTGACAAACAGCGGGAACTTAATTGCGCACCTAATAACAGGACGCACTCAATGGCTACGTTTGGGAAGCTCGCTATCAGCGCTATTGCGTCATTCTATCTTTGTTTTACATCTAATGAGTAATAAAGATAGAATAATGCAACAGCGCTGGAAGCGCGCTCCCCGAACGCAGCCGACAGATGCGTTCCGACATTTACTGACATTAGTGGAAATGTATAGCATATGTGACGTAAAGTATAGAGTTTCAGTACTTGCAATTAATTATGGAACGCAGCCTGTGAGAATAATTAACTCACGTTCAAGAACTTTTTATATCTCGTTAATAAACTTGTAACTTGTTCATAGAAACGTTTATTACTATATCTTGTTATTGACCATATTTTACCTTATACAAGGTCATCGAAAAATATCGGACACCCCTAATATCTTTAGTTAGAATGCATTTTGAAGAAAATGTCCAATAGCAAAGTTGTATGGTTTCAAGCGAGGAGTAAGATAATAACCTTGATTTTGATCTTGACCATGTCCTTTAAGGTCATTTCAAGGTCAACTTTATTTTTTTAAATAGAATCCCCTACATGTTATTGCATATTTTTAGCTTATCTCGAGAGCTTTCCAAAACACTATAAGAAAACGTTGTTTTATTACGTACTTTTTGAGTTATAAAGGTTTGAAGTTAAAAATTTTCTGACAAAATGTAAAATATCTTGGAAAATATTATTTGGTTTTCAGTAATCATAACCTTAATACTTTTGTGCGCGGAATACTGAGACCAATTAATTGGTTTAAAGAAAATACATTAATCAAAAAGTGTCGAATCCCTCTAATATTTTCAGTAAGAATGCATTTTGGAAAAATGTCCAATAGCAAAGTTGTACTGCTTCAAGCGGTAATGCTAGTAGGTTACGGCGAAAAACTGCCCAAAGGTAATCGCGAGGAGTTGCGCAAATGCGTGATGTCCGAAGGCGTTAGCGGGAATCTGCCCGAAAGCGTTGGCGGGGCCGATCTTTATTCTCTCACTCTTGCAGGCACCAATGTACGAGCTCTTGAGCAAACAATACGGATCACTGATTTTAATCTTTGATGCAGTGCTGTCATCTTCGTAGCGAGCAGCATTTACTTCGTGGACGAAAAAAAAAACAACTCCAAAAAATTTTTCTGTAACAAAAGAAGCCATTGCGCTTCAATCGATTGTCTCAAACATCTTTATTTTGTTTCCAATACCCCAGAAATTTTTCGTAAATATTATTACTTGATCTATTAGATTTTCAGTTGCTCAACGAGCTTTTTGCTAGTGCTGGTTGAAATAAACAAATCAATAGGTGGACCAACACTTAATAATAAGTATTTTTCTTTACTTAATTATTATTTTTCTTTACTTAATTATTTAGATCAATTTCCTATCACTTACCTGATTCCTTCTTCTTTGCTCTAATTAAGATATGCGGTGTTTTCTAAAAAAAGATTGAATAACACTGGTAATGATGCGAGGATGGGGAGATCAACAAAGAGGGTATAAAACAATAACGCGATTATTTAATGAAAATTTTTGGAATGAAAATAATAAGATCTCTAAAAGTACTATAATCAGTACTATTCAACGTTTTGAGGACATTGGTAGCGTTAAAAGCTGCTCAAGATCTGGTAGACGTAAAACAGCAACAAATAATGATAAGGCATTAGATGTTTTACGGTCTTTTGTTGAAAATCATCATATTTCCATCAATTGCGTTGCACAAGAACACGAAATCGGTCATGTATCTGTCAGTAAAATTTTGAAATCAAATAAATGGCATTCATACAAACTCTATTTGTGCCAAGAGTTGTCCGAAGACGATTTTGATAGACGCATTGAATTTTGTGATCTTATGATAGAGATAATTGTCGACGTTCTTCTATTACTAAATAATATTGTTTTCCTTGATGAGGCAACATGTGAACTGACTAGAAATGTAAATAGACACAATTGTGGGTACTGGAATGACGTTAATCCTCACTGGAAAAGAAACAATTATACCTAATATCCACAAAAAGTTACCGTATGGGCTGGTATTCTTAATGGTAGACCAGTTGGCTCTTTCTTCATTAAAGGCAATTTGACAGCATAGGTATACACAGTCATGCTTCGCGAACAAATTGTTCCAGCTATTCGAGACATAGCTGGTGGAAATATGGATGAAATTTATTTCCAACAGGATGGAACTTTACCTCATTATGGTGTGATTGTCCGTCAATATTTAAATGATGTTTTTCAGGAAAGGTGGATGGGGCGAAGGGGTCATGTTGAGTGGCCACCACGGTCTCCAGACTTGACTCCACTTGACTTTTTTTTGTGGGGTTACTTGAAAAGTAAAGTTTATGCCACCAAGCCTTAAGATTTAGATGATTTAAGAGGGAGAATAACTCAAGAGATAGAACTAATACCGCCGGAAACGTACCGGAATGCGGTTTCAGCTGTTTATAACAGATTGGCACATTGCCAGGTTGTTGAAGGGCAACAATTTGAACATTTGTTGTGAATTGTTTGATACAATTAAATATTGTGCCCAAGCTGACCAATTGGAATAAAAGTCGCCTTAACTGGCCGGACCCACACGCCACTCTTGTCTTAACTGGCCGAATCACACGCCACTCTTGCTTTCACTGGCCGGACCCACACGCCACTCTTGTCTTAATTGGCCGGACCCACACTCCACTTTTGTCTTAACTGACCGGAATCACACGCCATTTAACAAATTGTTAATTTCAAACCTTTATACCTCAAAAAGTACATAACGAAAAAATGTTTTATTATAGTGTTTTGGAAAGCTCTCGATAGAAGCTATAAAAATATGTAATAAAATGTAGGAAGTTCCATTTAAAAAAATAAGGTTGACCTTGAAATGACCTTAAAGGACATGGTCAAGATCAAATTTAGAGTCATTATCTTATTCCTTGCTTGAAATCATACAACTTTGCTATTGGACATTTTTTCCAAAATGCATTCTAACTGAAGATATTAGGGGGGTCCGGTATATTTTGATAACCCTGTATAGTCTTATATTATCTTCAGTATACTCTCACACTAGCTAATAAAATTCAAAACACAACAGTAACAAAGAAAAAATCTCAAACAGTATTTGTCCGGTTTCAATTAGTACACAAAATAAAAACTGTCATTTTAATTTATACTTATGATTATAAAGATACGCGTACAAGCATTTTGTGGACTCTTATAAGTGAAAGTTCTAGATTCTGTACATTTTGTACATCAAAAAACATTTCATCAATATATTGAACCAATTTGTTTCCACTCTTCATTCTGTCACTGTGTTGTCCTTGATAGATAATACCTATTTGTGAAATAACATCATGAAACTTATATTTGCAAGTTCTTTATTCTTTCTGTAAAGACAAAACAATCTCAAATGTAAAAAATAAGAATGAACCCTGTGAGGCACACATATAACTAACGCATGATTCAACAAAGAAGTACGCAGTATAATTACTGAGTGACTGATTTGATAAGTAATGACGTACCACATATCAGTTAAGGAGATTACGCTAAGTGCATATTATTATTCTTTCTTACAGTATTGCGAAGTTTTGCAGAAATAATAAGAATATGCAATGCATCTATGTGAATGCATATTGCGCTCTTTCAATTCAAGTTAAAAGTAAACAAGTAGTATAAACTAATAAATTTATATTGCTGTCTATTCATACATAAATATAAAGTATCTATCACGAAGTGTTATATGTTGAGTTTCAAATTCTGCTTCTAATCTCCTTATTTTTACTTTATGTTATTTATATTTATGCAGCACATTATAAACATTTCCGGTATATACGGTTCACGTGGATTAAAAAAAAAAAAGAAAAAAACCGAAAAGACATGTCTCTCTTTTCAGCAAACGCGCGAACGATAACATACTATTACTATTATAATTTCTCACTCACTACTGTAATCGCTTTGTAAAGTATTTCATGTCACAGTTACATTAGTGAGTGAAAAAATTTTTAACATTGATACATCAAAAGATATGTATTAAATATAAAGTTTTTAGTTTTTATATATATGGTTCCTATAAAAAAACGGAAGAACAGTTTTCATTTTCCACGAAACTAACAACATAACATAACATTACTATTATAATTTCTCGAAAAACATTTATCAAATGTACGTTATTTCTTCTATCTGAATACAAATCTGTCTATCTAAATACAAAAATCATATTGTGCAGGCTTCTCGTGTAATGCACTTTTATTACATGTAATAACTTCCTATTTTATAAATAAACTTAGTTACTAAAATGCCAGTTAAGGTATCTTGAGCATCGTTTCCTAGTTATGAATTTTTGTTTGATATCTAAAATGTATCAGTAATGTATCTGTATCAGTATGTAAGTTTTACTTCATAGTCATTTACTTTGTATCACACACTAAAGAGATATCAGATCATTGTTAAAAGTTTTCTCACTCACCAATATAACTGCTTTGTAACATAGCTCAATGGTAATTACAGTGGTAATTGAAAACCCTTTTAACATTGATATTATGTTTTCCGTAGTGTGTGATACAAAACAGTTGATTACGGCAGAATTACAGAAGATAGAAATTACATAGTGGTAAATTTTTAGATATTGAAGAGAAATACATAAACAGGAAAAGATGTTCAAGATATCTTGACTGACATTTAAGTCACTATTTTTATTTATGAAATAAAATGTTAGTGTATGTTATAAAAGTACATTAGATAAGAAGCTTGCACAGTATAAGTTTTGTATTTAGATAAAAAGATTTATATTCAGATAAAAAAAATAACATACATTTAATATAACTTTTTATATATTCCTTTACAGATCTACATACCGGACATACTATTTTAAAGTTTTCAGTATTTTTGTTATATATACTTCGTAAGACACAATTAAAACAATATGTGTCCACAATCTCCAGCATCAAAAGTGTCAAGCGTCATAATTTCTGTACATATAAGGCATGTCATTGGCGTTATATCTTCTAATTTAATATGTCGGAATTGACACTGAAATCGTTTACAAGTCCCAGTTTTGAAATCGCCACATATAGTGGGATTTTGTAAAGTTCGACCAAGTTCTCTTTTAATATGCTCGGTTAGTATTCCTGTCGTTTCGTAGCGATGTTGTTCTACACTGGTACAATGCAAATATGGACAGGTTTTATTACATGTAATGTTTTGATAATTAAAACAAAATCTATATGAATGCAGTAAACCGCAGTTTAAATTAAAACAATTATTTTTAAAGTTTTTGCATTCCGGAACGAGTGATTCTCTGAAATAAAGAACATGTGTTACAATTAGTTAAGTTAATTAGGAAACGGTGTATAATTGTGAAACAGAGTAAAATCTAACCTTGAACCGTAGAAAGTCATCTTGTTTTAGAATATGACAAATGGAAATGACAATAAATATAAAAAAAATCGACAAAGATAATGAAATTTCAGCACTGTTAATACCACAAGAGCAATGAACGACAAGAATATAATAGTATAATAAGATGGGCGGGTTCCGTTTGACCACAGTACGATTCGACACCGCTCGATTCGACACAGATTTATTCGACACCAAATTATTCGACACCGTACGAT
>NW_018021174.1:33023-39143 GCF_002006095.1 Pseudomyrmex gracilis
ATCGTACGGTGTCGAATAATTTGGTGTCGAATAAATCTGTGTCGAATCGAGCGGTGTCGAATCGTACTGTGGTCAATAGAGTGTCACCCTAATAAGATTAATGACGATATTAATTAGTTTCAAAGATTTATTGTACTGAATAAAGCGTGATTTGTATAGACTTAAAGGTTGGTTTATATTAAGCGTAATATTTAAACGCATTTTGTATGACTCGTGAAAATAATCAATCTCATTAAACGATTGGATAATGTGAGATATAACTATGCAATTAGTCAATCCTACAAAATTTGCGATTTTCTGTTGAGTTTTGCAATGATTATATTAATGCTATTTATATAGACGCAGACGCGGGTAGCATTTCTCACTGTATTGACCAATTACGTTGGTTGATTGGCTGATTTAACCAACGTGAAAGGTCAATCCCGCAAGTTTTGTTATCTGTGATCCCCAACTTGCGTTTTAAGGTACTTTTTCATAAGGTTTGTTTGCGTCGCATGCCCCAATATGTTCCTACTTGCTTCAATGCTCTCTAACAGCACTTTCGGTAATCTGCTCTAGTGCGCACTGAGTGCGACTTGTTTCATTAAAAAACTTCATTGGAAAAGTTTTGAAGACTCATTGAAGGTTTGTTCGTGTTGCATGCCTCAACATGCTCCTACTCGCTCCAACGCGCTTTTTTTCACTGAAACTTTAATAAAACTTAAAAACTTTTTAAATAAATTTTTTTACTTAAAAAATCGTATTCAGTGCGCACTAGTCCAGGCTATTGAATTCGCTATTAGAGCGCGTTGGGGCGAGTAGGAGCATGTTGGGACATGCAACGCGAACACTCGGGAGAGGCACACCACCTTGACGTGGTTCCCGAGCTTGAGTGCCGTGATGATCTGAAAGGCTACGCCGGCGGAAACTTCGGTTTCTGGTAGGGCCTCCCTTGCCGGACAGGTCTTCAGTGAGCGGCCAGACTAAGAGTGTGCCTAGGGGAAGGAAAACCCCGATCTCAAACCCGGGCAGGTTGGACTCGTTAGCCTGGTTACGGCAACCGACCTAGGTCAGGTTCAAGACCAAAAGAAAACCGCTTTTTTGAAACGCATGGAAATGAGCTCAAAGAATAGTAGTAAGTTACCGGACCAGGTCGACCGGACGGCCAGGTCCCGGCGCGGGGGAGTTAGTGTCCCGGGTGCCCCCGCGTCGTCATCCAACGACGGGCGGGTGGAAGAGTGCACCGCAGGCTCTTCTACCTATATTGCGTCTGCGAAGACGGACGAGGAGCGTCCGTTCCGCCCGAAGGGGCGTGCGGCCCCACGAACGGCGATGAGGAGGAAGGAATTGAGGGAGTCGATCTTCTCCTTGGACTCAACGATCTCCACGGAGTCGTTGGAGGCCTCCTTGCCGGGAGCATCGGATGTTGACATGGGCTCATCCGGTGACGAGCCCACGTCTCATATCCCGACCACCGACGAGGCAATTGCGGCACAAGTCGCGGAGAAGATGGCTCAGCCCGAGCGCCGTAGGCGCCCACCGACCCACGGCATGTTTGTCGGCCTGGGCAAAGCGAGAAATCAGCTTCGCAAAGCAAAACAAAAAGAGAAGGAGCGCGCCTTGGATGAGGCGAGACAGAAGGCCTACGCGGCGGCGACAAAGCGCCGCTCCGACTCTGAGGCTTCGGGGCAAACCTCCGACACTAAGTCGGTGAAGAGACTTCGACGCACCGTCCAACGTTTTGGGGGGTCGGACGTCGAGGTCGAGTGCGCGACCCGCGCCACGTTGGACCTTGTGGATTTAGTCTACAAGGCTGTCAATGTGTGCGACGAGGTGGCGGGTCGCACAAAACGTCTGAAAGGGACAGACGTCAAGGCTCTTCGAGAGGCGGGGCGCGACGGCCGTAGAGTGGCGGACGCTCTCTATTGCCGTCTGCGTGATGAACCTGGGGCACGGACGGCTCCCGTCCTGCCCCAGGTCTACAAAATAAATGAGGACCTCCGCCTAGAGGTGAGGCGCTTACAGGACGAGGTGGTGGCGTTAACAGCGAAGATTCGCATGCCGCCGCCACCTCCTCCTCACCCCTGGCCCAGGTGCGTCCGGCCGAGGATTCGCTGATTGAGCGCATC
The DNA here is from genome assembly GCF_002006095.1 of Pseudomyrmex gracilis. Classification (NCBI taxonomy): domain Eukaryota; kingdom Metazoa; phylum Arthropoda; class Insecta; order Hymenoptera; family Formicidae; genus Pseudomyrmex; species Pseudomyrmex gracilis. Next base: position 35,132 of record NW_018021174.1, read on the forward strand.
TCGGCACTTATAGACGCCAAGCTCGCGGCCCTAAATCTCCCCGTTCGGGGGGCAGGACGCGCGGGCTTGACGGGCCGGGGAGGGGGCCGCGACGTTTCAACATCGCGGAAAAGGTCACGAGGAGAACCAAAGGCTAAGGCCGGTGCCAAAGCTAAGGCCAAGGCAAAGCCAAAGACCAAACCTTCGGTTCCACCCCGTGCAGTGAAGGATCCGGCCCCCTCAGCGGAGGGAGATAGGAGTGCTCCAGGACCCTCGTCCTCTGTTGCTGGAGGCGAGGAACCCTGGAGCTTGGTAATAGGTCGCAAGGACCGACGGGCGGCCCGGTCAGCGGCTTTGGCCGCTCCCGGTCGTCCGCCCCGAGAAGGAGTGCCCGCCCCAGGGACTAGCGCGGGGGCGCAGCCCGCGAAAGGCGGGACCAAAAAGAAGAGGTTCAGGCTTCGGGTGCCTAAGTCGGCAGCGATCACGCTGTCGATTGATCCGGCGCACCCCGGAGCCCTGACCGTTGCGGAAGCGGTGCGCCGTTGCCGTGAGGCGATACCACTATTTTCAGTGGGTATCGCCCACGTGCAGCCCCGGCGAACCATGACCGGTGACCTCATGATTGAGGTCACCGGTGACTCTATGGCCGAGAAAGCCGATGCCCTCTCGGCCAGAATAAAGGAAGTCCTCCGGGATACGGGGGTCGTTGTTCGCCGCCCGGCACGCAGGGGTGACCTGCGCGTGTCGGGCTTCGACGACTCCGTATCCCTGGAGGAATTGAAGTCGGTCCTGGCGTCGGCCGGGAATTGTCGGGAGGCAGAGTTCCGTTTGGGCGAGGCCCGGACTCTGCCTTCCGGCCTACGAGGGATATGGGTGCAGTGTCCCGTGGCTGTTGCCAAGAAATTGGCAACAGCCCGCACTGTCAAAGTGGGGTGGGTACTTGCCCGCGTGGAAGCGTTCAAGGCCCGCCCCTTGCGGTGTTTTCGGTGCCTACGTCCGGGGCACACGGGGCACTTTTGCCCCAGAAGCGAACCAGAACGCAGCGGCCGCAGCGGCCGTTGCTACCGCTGCGGTCTCAATGGGCACCTGCTCCGGCAGTGCAAGGCTCCGGAGCCTAGGTGCCCACTGTGTGGAGACTTGGGGCGTCCCTCCCGGCATGTGCTAGAAGGCCCCAACTGCCATCCACCTCCTGCCGCGGCTGGTGGCCTCGCCACCACATTCGCGAACCCAGCCAAGCTGGCGGAGGGGGTGGCAGGGAAACGCAAAAGGAGGGAAAGTCCATTGGGCGGGGATTCCCCACCCGCTGCGGGAAGGTCTTCCTCTCCGCAGCCGGAGGTCTCCGTCCCGATGGACTGTGAGTCGGCGGTGGCGGGCGTTGATCCCCTTTGTGGGGCGTCCGCCTCCCCGACTCTTTTATCATCGCGGAGCGCGGAAGAAAGTGTTCCTCCTTCTGGTTCCGAGGGAACTTGTTCCCCTGGCTCCAAGGAGGACACCCTGTCTCCCACGGCAAAAAAGGAGAGAAGGGCGGCCTCCCCAATACTGTCGTCCTCTTCAACTTCCTCAAAGGGGTTGAAGATGGACCCGAGCAGGGCGCTCGCGGCTCTGCTCGGATCGGGGAGGGTTAAAAAGAAGGTCCGCCCTGAGCCTGCTTGCTCCAAGTCCAAGTAAGGGCTTGGTAGGCGGCAGTCCAGGGCCGGTGTGGGGGGAGGGCCATAGCACTTGTGCTCGGGCCAGTTTAATGTAGACCAGTCCGCCCCCTCGGGGTGTTTGACCCGGGGCTTCGGCCCAGCGGCGGCGAAGCGGGGCTGTGTCCCCTCGCTTCGTCGCGGGGGGGGATTAGCTTCCCCTCCACAATTAGGTTATGAGAGGCAAGCTCATACCTACCGGGCTGCCTCTGGGTCAAGCTAAAAGCAGTACCGGGGCAGCCCTCAAAGGGTGGAAGGTGGACACCGCAGGGGTTTTAGTGGGTATTCCCCGCCGGGGTGCTCTCTGGCGGGGCGAGTCCCACACTACCTTGGCCCAGACCTAGTCTGGGTCAGGGTGTGCGTAAACGCATTTCCCCTGCGTAAAAAAAAAAAGTGTATAGGTTCTCGAAGCCGGGCGGAAGAAGGGTGCAGCCATTAAAGCTAATGGGGAGCGGGAGTTCGCTCCCCCTTCCCCTCTTACCTCGTCTTGCCCACTGCCCCCGCGGGTAGTGATTCCCCCAAGAACGGAGGCGGTCACCCTGCGCCTCGAGGAGGAGGGTATGACGTATGCCCAAGTCCTTCGAGCCGCTAGGGATAAAAGGGGTCCGAGATCAGCAGGTGTCTTAAGGGTTCGTCACACCATGGAGGGATACCTACTGATGGAGGTGGGGGGAGATGACTGCAAATCTAAGGCGGATCTCCTCGCCTCTAAGCTCAAAACAGTTCTTCCTGAGAAGGTAAAGGTGGCTCCATCCCGGAACGTAAAAATTTTGGTTTCGGGATTAGACGACTTTACTTCCGCGGAGGACCTGCGCGATGGTTTCGTGCCAGAGTTTTGCGGCGGGGATGACGTTAGGGTGTTATCCCTGCGTCATTCTCCGTCTAGGGGTGGGACCGCTTTGGTTCGCTGTTCTGTTGAGACGGCGGCCAAAACGGTTAAAGAAGGTAAGCTGCCGGTAGAGTAAGTGGTGGCGAGAGTGCGTGCACTCCGTCCCCGCCCCCTGCAGTGTTACAGGTGTTTCCAACCTGGGCACTGCAGGGTTCAGTGCTCCAGCCAGATCGACCGCAGCGATCTGTGTTATTGCTGTGATCGGCCGGGACACAGAGCGGCCAGCTGTAATAAAAAGGAGGAGTGTCCCTTTTGCGAAAAAGCGGGCCGGGAATCCTCCCATCAAATAAGTGGAGCTCAATGCTCGGCCATTGGTCGGGGGGCTGCCGTGCCCGCAACCATTACCCCGCTGGTGAAAGGTGGAGCTCCGGCTCCCTCTGGTTCCGGAAGACCTGGTCCCTCCGATTTTAAAGAGCCGACCTTGGTTCCGGCGGCGTCATCACCGCCGGCACCCAAGACGGTGCCCCCAGAGTCTCAGCCCAAGAAGACCCAAGCGGGGCTGGCTCTTGCTGCCCTTCTTGGGCACACAGAGCCTAAAAAAGCGAAGCCCGGTCCTCGTTGGTCCAAGCCCTAGTTGGGGCTTGGCCTGGCAAAGGCTGAGCATGGTTTGGGGGGAGGGCCTCCCTACCCCCAGGGGAAGGGGGTCGTTAGTAAAGAGGGCAGGTCCGCTTCGGCGTTTGACCCGAGGCCGAGTGGGATTTTAACCCCTTATTGCACTTGGCCTGCGGAGGTAGGATTACGGCCCCTTCCTTCGCCGTGGAAGAGATTGCTCCTCACTCAAAGGAGTGGGGCCCAGTTAGGCCCTCAGTCTATATCGGTGCACCCCGTGGTCATGCCAGCATGGTAGTACCGGAGTGCACCTCAATGGGCAGCAGACGGCCGTCCCAAGGGTTTTAGTGGGTATACCCCGCCAGGGTGAGCTCTGGTGGGGGGAGTCCTACACTACCCCATTCCACCACGGTGAGGTGGGGTGTACGTAACGCATTTCTCCTGGGTTAAAAAAAAAAAAAATAGTGTATAGGTTCTCGGGAGTGGCACACCACCTTGTCGTGGTTCTTGAGCTTGTGTGCCGTGATGATATGAGGAGCTATGCCTGCGAGAACTTCGGTTTCTGGCAGGGTCTCCCTTGCCGGACAGGTCCTCAGTGAGCGGCCAGACTAAGAGTATGCCTAGGAGAAGGAAAACCGTGATCTCAAATCTTGGAAACTTTTCGAAGTACACAGCTATATACCATAGGATGTTTTAAAATAAAAAACCAAAATTCATATAGATTTTTACTTTTCACGAAAGACGAAGTTTATTCTAATTGCTTAGAATGTAAAGCAAGATTATGGACCTTTGCACAAACTCTTTCGTATCGCGTTACATTAAGTACTGGCTATAAACTTAGATTCGTAAGTAAACTTGAACTTTATTTAACGCACAAACAAAAATTAACTTAACGTAGCATAAACGTGGT
>NW_018021174.1:42450-45922 GCF_002006095.1 Pseudomyrmex gracilis
ATATACGCAGCATGCGGGAGAAAACCGTCACGTAACTCAAATTTTCTAAAACTGCTTTCACTACATTTGCTGCATATATTTCATGTCATGCCAGTCTCTGCGTTATGTTGATGGACTTTTATGTGTTTTATTTAATAATACTACATGATATTCCCTTAACATAATGTAAAGAATGTCATCGAGTTTCAGTGTAACGGCTTATACAAGTACCACGTAAGATCTGTTCTACAGTCGTAAGCTGTAAATCGTAAAAAATTGACCAATCACAATTGATTATTCTTCTGTAATTTGTCTGTGATTGACTAATTTCTTACAACTTAGAGCTTACGACTGTATTGTAGAACAAACCTAAACCGCGGGCGTGGAATAACGTGTTTACGCACACAAAGCTTCGATATCATACTATTGTAAGTTTGAACCATTTGAATGGAAGAATCGTTAAAAGTAGATCGTCTTTTTGCTCATAGTTGTTTGCTCAGCGTCGTTTGCTCAATGTCGTTTATTTTACTTTAGATACTTTGCTTGTGTTGTAATTTAAAGAACAAATACAGATTATTAACATTGCATTTTGTTGGCGTTGATTTAATAATCAAAATGTATACTATAATATGTGTAAATGGGTATTATAGCGTCCATAATAAACAGCAGATAAAAAACAAACAAAATAAAAAATCATGTCTTGTTGCAACAAATAGTAAGTATGCTAAAACTTACATCCATTATCTTTAACCTAAAGAGAAAATCTATCTAAACAAAAAATCCACAAGTTGCATTTCTTTATAAAACTATTTGCATATATTTGTTCTGATTTAGAAGAGTTCAGATTATTCTAATTCTCAATGAGTATTTCTTTATAATCTTCTATTTTATTTTAGAAAAAAAATCTTGCTTGCAACAAATTGCAGATAATTTAAACGCAAAACTTCCAGAAGTAAAATAACAATTGTATCACCATCAAATATTAATACATCAGGTATATGTTAAATTTATGTGTCATATTACACTTAAATGACTTAAAAATGACACTAAAAAAAAAGAATCCTGTTTTTTACTTAACAATATACTTGTTTCTATATAAAGTGCTTTAAATTAATATACACAAAATATATGAAATTGCTTGAAAGTATTATTACAGTACAATATATTTAAAATTGCTTTAAATTTTTGTCATTAAATCCATTTTATAGATTCTGAGCTAGCTCTTACTTCTACTTCTACATTACATATTGAAGCCTCAAATGTAATATTGGAAACTAAAAAAGATACTAGCAATCTGTTAAACAGCAAATGTGATGCTGAGCAAAGTGATAAAACCCAAAAGTGTGATTTAAATATGACGCTATGTAATACTAAAAATAACACAGATTATAACAAGGAATCTGCGTGTATGATTGAAACAGTTGATGCTATTTCTAACGATAAAAGTCTTAGTACATTGAATAGGAGTGGTAGCAACAGTATAAAAAGTGGTAAGTCTATGAAACATGTTCTTAAGTGAATTAAAATACATTCAGTAAAAGACGTTCTTCGTGCACACTGTTTTCACAAATGTTGCAACTACATGTATGTTAATAAAACTAAACATTTTTTAACTATTAAACTACGTGGTTTTACAGATTTCTTGCAAGCTGTTGAAACAAATGCGATATTAAATATTGAACCATCAAATGTGATATTTGAAACCAAAGATGTTTACATTTTGTCAAGCAAAAACTGTGATACTGAAGTACAAAGTGATACAACCCAAAAGTTTGATTCTAATATGACGCTATGTAGTACTAAAAATAACACACATAATAACAACGATTTTGCATGTATGATTGAAACAGTTGGTGTTCTTTCTAACGATAAAAATCTTAGTACATCGAATAGGAGTAGTAGCAACAGCATGAAAAGTGGTAAGTTTATAATACATATTCTTAATTGAATTAAATTACATTCAGTAAAAAACATTCTTTGTGCACAGCGTTTTCACAAATGTTGCAATACATGTATGTTAATAAAAATAAATATTTCTTTACTATTAAGCCTGTTGGTTTTACAGATTTCTTGCAAGCTGTTGAAACGAATGCTATATTAAATATTGAAACATTAACTGTGATATTTAACACCAAAGATGTTTGTGTTTGGCAAACAAACTTTGTAATACTGAAGTACAAAGTGATAAAACCCAAAAGTTCGATTCTAATATGACGCTATGCGGTAATAAAAATGACACAGATTATAACAACGATTCTGCATGTACGATTGAAATACTTGATGTTCTTTCTAACGATGAAAATCTTAGTATATTGAATAGGAGTAGTAGCAACAGCATGAAAAGTGGTAAGTTTATGACACATGTTCTTAATTAAATTACAAAACATTCTGCAACAGACAATGTTCATACAGTATGGTATAACTATATTTACTTTATTGACAATAAGCATTTTTGCACTTTTAAAACCGTAGATTTTATAGATTCCTTGCAAGTTGTTGAAACAAATGATTTATTAAATAGTGAAACATCAAATGTGATATTTAGAAATACAGAAGACATTTGCAATCTATCAAGCAATGAATGTGATACCAAACCGTGCACTACAAGTCAAAAGCTTAATACTACTTTGACAAAATGTGATAATATAACTGATGGTGATTTTGAAAATTATTTACTAAAAGATGATTTTTCTAACGATGAGAACTTTAATGTTTTCATTAATAATACTAACAAGTTGATTAATGGTATGAATCACTACATTACAATATACATTAAATGGTACACGAATATACATAATATATATATAAATATATATAAATTTGATTGATTTTGGTTTCTAGAACTATCACGTAAGTGATATACTATTTGTCCTACCTTTACGTCAAATGTTATTAAAGTTGGAAACATTTCGATATTATCTGATCGCTCTAATTTAACACAAGACATTTAGTGTTGCAATAAATTCAACTCTACTTATTCACTTTGTGAAAATGCAACTTTCAATGAGAATGTCAATAATCCTACAAACTCTGTCAAGATTTTATCAAATGTACCATTACCTACTCAAGTACTACTAAAACAAACAAGACTTTCACTCACAGAAAAAATAGATAATATTACATATAATACGCAGCTAAATAATACTACAGATAATAGTTTTAACAATAATGTTTTTTCAGGTAGAAACAAAACTTACATCAATGATAATATTTCCAATACCACATTTGTTCCAATAGCAGAATCTACTGTCTTCGGAGAAAAACATTTAACATCAGAATGTGGAATCAAAACCAATACTTTTGAATCGGATATTTCTTTTACATCTGAGGAAAATAACGATGATAGTTTTCATATGTCAGATTGTTCTAAATTTGAAGATACAGATAAAGATAAATCTGAAAATACACATGAATATAGAACTGATACAAGTAAAACCTAAACTTTAGACAGTACTTTAAATGTGACATTATCACACTCATATAAAACAGCATG
>NW_018021174.1:47297-50472 GCF_002006095.1 Pseudomyrmex gracilis
AAACTTCTGACCATCTTAAATCGAAACTTAATATGTGTCCTTATTGTAAAAAATTTCAAACGCAATTTGCAAGACACTTGGAATCAGTGCATAAAGATAAAGAAGATGTGAAAAAGTTTCGATTTTTACCCGAGAGTAAGTNGTTATAAAAGTCGTCATATTTACTTATAGCACTCGATCATTCGTATTGGATTAATGCATGCTGAAGGTAGTTCTATGTCAGTAGTAATTAACATTAAAATCTTTATACAAATATTTTAAATGTTTGTGTATGAACATTTATTATTAATATTGCCACATTTTGTATCAAAATATACATGAGATATTTTATCATCAAAGTGCTTGTTTTACACTATCATCTTCTAGTTGTTACGTGGCAGTTTTTTATATGCATTAATTCAATATAATGCAGTTGGTTACATTTAGAGTGTTCTGCAATTAAGTATAATTGAAAATGTTACTATGACAACATCGACGAAAATTATCTTAGCATCATTATTAAGATAATGTGTATGAGTTTTTACATTAATATAGTTTTACATTGCTCAACTTATATAATTTTTATACGTTTAGTCATCTAAAAATGCACTACATTAGATGAAAGTGCTGTTACAAAGAAGATAGATATTGTGTATCTTTTGGTTTATGTAAATAATTATAGTTTCTGTAATTGTTTGATTTTTGTACTTGTTTACAAATTTTGGAACCTCTGAAAACTTTTCCTGTTACCCAGTAATCTATGACGTTATGAATGATTATGAAAATTTGATTTGAAGTTTTTCTGAATTTACTTAAGTTATTAAAAGTCAAACACGCTACTGATAACTGACGTTTCTGAAAAGATTCTCTCTATCAAAAACTGTACTTCTTTTATGATTATTTAGTATTAAAGTTACTCTAAACTTTTTCGTCTAAAGAAACTATAATTAAGCAAATATTGTTTTTCGGCACATATACTATATACACACATAAATGTTCTTTCTATATTTACGTATAAAAATGTTGAAAAATATCATCAAAAGATGGTAAGTAAGATAAAATAATCGAGAAACTCAATACTTATGAAATATCTTACATATAAAAATAACAAGAGGAAATTCAAAATATTTTAGTAAGTGTGCCATTTTTGATGATCTAATCAGAATATGTTATTTTTATACGTAAAATAACAAAATAAATACTATTTTTGTCACCTTATATACATAATTATAGTTTGCACTAGAATAATTGTCATTAAATCTGAAGATGTGTTGTACAAAACCGTGCAAACAAAAAAAAACAAGTTAGATCAAAATTTTTTTCTGTAATTTTTTATAGTAACAAATAGGCGTTTTTGATAAACGGTAGTGATATATTGTGTACATAACGTGCAAAACTTTTAATTTTATAGTAAAATTTGTTTATCACAGAGATTTGTTCTTATTATTTTAGACAATCCAGAACGAAAGAAAATTATTGGTATAATTAGACAAACAGAAAATTTCAAGTATAATGGTTTGGTTTGGTTTGGTGCGTTTATGGCTCGTAGACCTATGGAAAGGTTAGTTTATACGCCAGTCTATAGTCAGTTTTTTATCCTCAGAACGTAAGGAAGGATCGTTGTGCAGTACTACTACCACGCGGTACTACTACCACGGCCGTCTTTCACACTGAGCGTGCCCATTTATGTCAGGCTCGTGCTCAGGGTAATGTGACTGTGACCGCCTTGTGGGAAAGGGATTAATTCAAGGGGGGATTATACTCGAATTAATTATTGGAGGTTCGATTTAGTTCGCCGATCAACCGATAAACTCGGTTGAAGGAGACCGGCCCGGAAAAAAATCCTTAGGTGGTAAGCGGATTCGAACTCGAGACCTCCGAGTTTGCAGCCCCTGCACTCAGGCCGCGAGACCACTGGGCCGGTCTTCAAGTATAATACAGATTCTAACATAAATAAAGGAGATTTAATTGTATGCCGACGTCCAGGGAAACACTTAAATAGACAAGTAACTGATTTTATTCCTTGTGCAAAATGAACAGGTTTTTTTTGTAAAAATAATATAAAACATTATTTTGCGTCATGTGGCCAGAAAATGAAGTATCCTCAAANAAATATAAAAGTATTGGGACGTACTGTGGCTTGTCGTATACATCACACTGCAAATACACCATTAAGGAGATTGGTATTTCCAGTGATGAGAGAAGACAAAATAACTCAAATTATCAGATATGATAAGCTGCTAATTGCTTATGGTAATAAAATGTGTCAAAAGTATTGTCTCCAACATCAGCACGATATGATTAGAGTGCGATTGAGATTACTTGGACGATTTCTTATTGTTTCGAGGGATCTTGATAATAGTGTAGTAGACTTTACTTCCATATATGATCCAAAGAAATACGATCAATGTATCAAAGCAGTCAATAAACTCGCACAATTTGATGAAACGACTTGGACATATAAAATACCGTCCATTGCGTCATCTTTGGAACACTTCTTAAACATGTCAAGCAAATTTTAAGAAGTATGTGCATTAAGAAACAAGAAGTCGACAAGCAAACTGTGGTAGAAAAATTTTTGAAAGTAATTGAAGAAGATTATACCGTCAGTGTAAATAAAATTGTGCTTGAAACCCAAGGACATCGAAAAAGGCAAAAAAATGTTGTCTTACCATCGATAGATGACATTAAACTATTTAATACGTATCTCAAAACAACTGAACGCACAAAAGCATTACAAGTTTTAGAAACAAATAGCTTCTCAGTTGAAGCATGGCGTGTGCTAGCTGAAACAACATTAGTATCTATTATGATATTTAATAGAAGACGTGCTGGTGAACTAGAGCGTATTTTAATTGAGAATTTGGAAAATTGTGTAACAATTTCAAAAAAAGAAGCGCCTGAATTATATAAATCTTTATCAAAATATGTACTAATGATAATACGCGGTAAATTAGGAAGAACGGTTCCTGTATTACTCCATGAAGAAATGTTGAAATGTATGCAAATAATTATTAAATATCGTAAATATGCTGGTGTTTTCGAAAAAAATCCTTATATCTTTGGTATACAAACAACCGATAAAAAAAGATACAGATATTTGAGAGGGGTGATACTCTATTGACCACAGTACGATTCGACACCGCTCGATTCGACACAGATTTATTCGACACCAAATTATTCGACACCGTACGAT
>NW_018021174.1:50757-55207 GCF_002006095.1 Pseudomyrmex gracilis
AATCTGGTGTCGAATCGTACGGTGTCGAATAATTTGGTGTCGAATAAATCTGTGTCCAATAATTTGGTGTCGAATCGATCGGTGTCAAATCGTACTGTGGTCAAACGGAACACGCCCATTTGAGAGCATGTGTGTTAATGCGAAAATATTCTATACTTTCTGGTGCAAAAATACCAACTTTGTTACGAGGTACAATGTTACGGAAACATATTGCTACAATATGCATTTCATTAGATATGCCTGAACATGAGTAAATGATCTAGCGGATTTCATGGGCCATCATGAAAAGATAAATCGCATTATAGACAGTCGGTCATAACAAAAGATTTAGCTATATCACGTTTACTCAAATACGCACAAGGAGAAGATACAAGCGATACAGAAGAAAGCGACAAATTTGATGAGGATGAAGATAAAAATAAATATAATCCAGTTAATGATAGTAATACAGATTTAAATTTAGGTATTTCTGATACTTCATTACGTTTGAATAATTGATATTTCATCATATTTGAATAATTTCTATAGTACATAGTACACATATTACTATTTACTATTAGTCCTTACAATAATAAATATATACAGCGATATACACTTTAGATAAATATTGTTTGACAAAATAGGTATTATTTGAAAAAGATATTATTGATGATAGATATAATATTAGGAAATTTACTTATAAAGAACGAAAACTTATATTCTTGTTTTCATGCAAAAGAATACTTCCTTCAAGTTTCCACGGTTACTTTACATGTTTTTAATTATAATTCAAACAATGTTTTTCATGTTATTTAATAATTATCTCAAACGGCATTCATGTCGGAATATATTCTATATAAACATATTGTGAATTGTCATTGTTTTAGGAAAACATTTAGCTTTGAAGGGAAAAATTAATTATAATAGTAAAACTGTTCAATCAGAGGATGAATGTAATACTGAATTAGATTTAAATATTTCTAATGTTTTATTATCAAAAAAGATAAAGCAATCTGAATGGATGTCTGATGAAAAGAATGACATGAATAGTGATACAAAGAAGAAAAAAAAGAAAAGTAAGTTTAAATAACTGTAGAATTACTGTTGCTTTTTATTAAAAATAATAACATTTTACAATAAAAGTACTACATTAATTTTATTCTTATTTGAGTATCTCCATTTGCTCCTACACGGAAAAGTACTCATAAAGTCAGATGGACAGATAATGAACGCAGAACCGTTTTATCTTTATTTCACACAGCCATACAAACTAAAAAATTGCCATCTTTTCGTGAAATTAACGAAATAAAAACAAAATATCCTGTATTAAAAGCTCGTACAAGTGCTCAGATAAAACTTGGTTACATAATCAAATAAGAAAACAATAATTCCTTTAAATTATTATCTTTCAAATATCTTGTCGTTAAAATTGTCATTAAAATTGTCGTTAAAATTGTCGTTATTATCTTCAAAATGTATCTTGCTCTTGTATATTTTTTTCTGTTAGTGTTGTTTTGTGTAAGAAAGGATATCTTATTACTGTTTGGAGTGTGTTTTTTAAATGTTAGAAAATTACATACTCTCCGACTGTTTTCTAATTATCTCACATGAAAAAATGTTTTTTACTTAAAAAAAAAAGTGTTTAAGAATGTGCACCAGCAATAACTGCCCGAGAAAAAATGGATTAAATCTAAGTAGATGTAATTTACATCTAAAAGATCTCCTTAGATAAAAAAAATGGAAAAAAAGAAGGTCATTAGATCCAAATAAATCTAAGTAGATGTAAATAGATCTATGCAAAATTTGCACTTTATTTATCGTTAGACCTACTTAGATCTACCATATTAGATCTGCTTCAATCTGCTTCAATTTGCTTAAATCAAAATAAATCTATTTAGATTTACGTAGATCCTCTTTAGTAAATCTGCGCTGATCTACTTAGATCTGTGCAGAATTATTTAGATCTGCGTAAATCTATTATAAGAAAATTTTGTGCGTTTCACTGTATATCTACTTAGATCTATGTAAATCCGCGTAGATCTACAGAGATTCATAACGATTAATTATACTTACATAAAGTTACGCAAATCTGTGTAATTGTATTCTTAGTAATTCATTCACTCAAATTGAAATAAATCTACATAGATTAAAGTATATATATACATATAATATGGAATACTTGTAGTTTTTTTAAGTTTTTATAATTAATAAAAATTAATAGGATTTAAAAATAAATATAAAATGTATAGGAAAAATCTCATTTTATTTGATTTTGTTTCCATTATTTCTTAATATATACAACAACGCAGAATTTTTTTATTATACACTTGCTATAGTTTTTACATTACTTACATAATTTTCTTGAATTTATATGGACGTTTACAGACATAATCGCCAATTCTTATAAAATGAGTTATAAATGTAATGTTCTCTGCTTTTACTAAAATAAATTTATCTTTTTCTTTAATAGGTATTATATGCTTCACTACAGTATTTGTTTTTTGGTAAATAAACATTTTGTATGCTCAACATTAAAGCATTGCAGAACAAAAGATACATTATTTTCGAACTTCAAGAAGTATCGGATAATACCATATACTGTAGTATCGCTAATATTTATTTGAACCGTATAACTATTAGTTTTTGTTACTTTGTAAATTTCTGAAGTATATATTTTGTTATTTAATTTAGCTCGACTATAAAATGTTATACATATTTTCAAAACACAAAGATAATGATTCAATTAATCTAGTTTCTGCATCGCTTTTACTTTACACTTTTTCTACTACATTAAGAAGTTAATACTTCTCCGATACTTGACAAGTATTGAAAGTATTCTTATCATATTTATATTGTATACTCAAATTTTGTACAGCTTGAGCTCTTCTTAAATTATTAATCATTTCTTGACTTAAGTGTTTGGTACCATAAACACAATTAGCAATAAAATTATTATAATTTTCAGATAAAAATGCGAAAGTAGCTCACAGAGGATGTGAGCTACTTTCGCATTTTACTTCCCCATTTTTTAACAGATAATACTAACAAGGAGAGGTCGCGGTTGACTACCCACCGATTTTAATTTCCTTTTAACTGGTGAATCTACATCGAAAATAAGTTGATCCGTGTTCGAGCGTTTNCATACTTTCTTTGAGTTTTTTGCGGGTATACTTCTCACCAAAATATACAACTCATGATTTGTGTTAATTGGATCAGTAGTAGAACATATTTTGTTTAAAGTTTCTTGTAAAGGGAGTGGTAAATGAAACGTTCTACCTGTGACTTTTTGTATCATTTGCCGTTGTGGCAACTGTTTATTCATAACAGCTCCCATTTTAACAACAATCTGAAATGCTTTTGCTCTGTTCACAAGAATGGTTTCAAATAAATTAAGAGACGATATTTCTTCAGGCACGGTGTCTACAAAAAGATTATTTAAAATATAATACTTAGGCATGACACCATTGCAAAATTTTCGAACACAATAATCACATACATATTGTGCATCAATTTTCTTTTTTTTTACATAAACCATCAAATTTCTCCAAGGTAGAATGTCTATTTGGTTTTGAACAGTATTTACTTCAAAAATATTTTTTTTGTAACAAAGTCTTTCGCATGATATACAAACGTATCGTGGTATATCCATACAGCGTTTAATCAAGGCTTGCAAATGCATTTTGATATTTTGCAATGATATCGTCGTCACTCCAAACAGTATTAGGTTGCTGCTGTTTGTATATATCTGCTTTTTCTTGTACCGAAATAACAATGTCGTTCAATGTGTCTAAATTAACTCAAGTTAAAGCTTTGTCTAGATTTACAAGCTTCTGATAAACATTCTTAAGTTGATAAATCAAACGTCTCATATTTCTTACTTTTGGAAAATGAAGTGATAATAATTGAAGTGGAATACACATTGCTTTACAAAGACTTAAAGTAATATAGCAACTGTGCGCATGACCTAACTTTTTATCTGACGTTTTAACAGTACAATTAAAAATAGTTTACATGAATTTTGGTACGTTCTTTAAAGTACATATATTTATTGTTTGAAGAAGTTTCTCATAATAACTAATCAGAAATGGATCGTCAGTTTTGCACAAATGATTACACAACCATGACAGTTTTGCTTGTCCTTGTATTAATGACAACACAATTACAACTTGATATTTGATGCTTTCGCGGTGTGTAGTATTAACATACAAAGATGGTTTTTCGGGTTTGAACCGCGTTAGTGTCATTTTTATACCGACGTTTCGTGAACATTACAGCTCACTTCATCAGAGTTTGAAAAGCAGCCTGATACTCAGTATGATACTCACAAGGAGAGGTCGCGGTTGACTACCCACCGATTTTAATTTCCTTTTAACTGGTGAATCTACATCGAAAATAAGTTGATCCGTGTTCGAGCGTTTTGTCCAATGCGCGTTTTAAATAATATTTTTTATGCTTCAAATTTTGGACGATC
>NW_018021174.1:55942-57696 GCF_002006095.1 Pseudomyrmex gracilis
TATTGAAATGTGCCGTATCTGTCTGGCCGCCCCATGAATCCAAAATAAGTAGAAATTCTTCTTTTTTGCAATATTCTGTAAGAACATTTTGGACAAAACTGTTTATATGTTCTTTTGTTAACTTTCCAGATTTCGATGCCGTGATAAATACATTTCCGTAATTTTTTGCTAACTCCTCGATAGTAGCAGAAACGCGAGGACCAAAAACTCCCTTAGGTTCTTGCATACAAAGAAACACTTTTGGAAGAAGTTTTCCAGAAGCGGTAATCGAATATTGTGCTGTATAACTATGCGTGACTTTATTAAAATCGCCAAGAAAAACATCTATAATTTTATCTCNTTTATTGGCCAACGTTCTGCGTACATCAACACGATATTCGCAACCTGTTTGATCCGTATTAATAACAAAGTCAGGATGGAAATTTGAAATCTTTTTTGCGATCCGTTTTTGGAATTTTTCTGCGTCTTTTAATATGGTTGATAAATCCAGTGTTTTTTGTGATTTTATATAACGTGTGACTTTTCTTTGGCGGATGGAATGTAATGCCTTAAATTTAGTTACCCAGGTATGTGATGCTATAAAAGAAAATTCTGGCCCGTATTGTTGAGCAGCTTGACAAGCCCACTGTTGTATCATTATTGTTGATACAGGCTGCATCTGTTGCCGAGCTTCAACAAAACGATCGAAAGTCCATTTATTAATCATATTAAACTTTTCTTTTATTCCGCCACCTTTCTTGATTTGTTTTTGCCATTTTGTTAAATCTTTTTTACAGCGAAGTGCGCCACCTCCATGTTTTTGAATAGTTTTTAAGCTCCAATTTGGATGCTCTCTTACCATGTTCAAGATTTTAATTTTGGTATCGAGCGATATATAATCAGTTTTTAATTTCTTGCAACGTATCAGTTTAAATTCATCTCCACTATCATCTGCACTTTGCGAAGTGCTTGTATTAGCTGATATTTTTTCTGGTGTCAAANAATCATAGGCTTGTTTTACATCTTCTGCCGGAATATCTTTTTGAGATAGAAATAATTCCTCTTCTTCATTAAATTCCCATTCTTTTAAAGTTGTTAGTATTACTTTTGCAAATCTTTCTCCTAAAGCTGATGCTTTAATTGATACTGATTTACTCGCTGATCCTTTAACAATTTGCAATTTTTCCAAAATTTTATAACAAACATGCAAACCATCTGTAATATCCTGGTGTTCGACATTCATGAAAGTGTATTTGTCTTCTTTTACAATATTTTCTTGTTCTCTGCTTGTGGACGGTTGCTCACCAATAATTTCTGATCTTGCTGCCATATTTCAATATTTATGAAATAACAATATCTTGCATCTGGCTGCTTGCGCTTCTAGAACAAGACTGATTTTGTAACCGTTTATACTCTCCCTTCATCACTTTTTCTTTCGCGATCGTCTGCTGCGTTTGTTTACATTCTTCCACTTCGAGTATGTACTGTCTACTTGTGTTGTGGTGGACGGCTACCTTTACAAAACGTATAAACCAAAACAAAAAAAGAATTTGTGTTTCACCGTTGTGTTTTTTCTTTGTTTTAAAAAGATTTCAAATTTCCATCCTGACTTTGTTATTAATACGGATCAAACAGGTTGCGAATATCGTGTTGATGTACGCAGAACGTTGGCCAATAAANGAGATAAAATTATAGATGTTTTTCTTGGCGATTTTAATAAAGTCACGCATAGTTATACAGCACAATATTCGATTACCGCTTCTGGAAAACTTCTT
>NW_018021174.1:63616-68076 GCF_002006095.1 Pseudomyrmex gracilis
ATGCTAAATTGTTATTTTTACATAGAAAGATAATAATATTACATTTACGTATAAAATAGTTACCAAAAAAAAACAATAAATAAAAATTTACAGGGTGACTGGTCTCGATCCCTAGTTTCCCGTCATTACTAGTCTCGCGTTTACTCACAGCGCTAAGCGACACTTGTCGATAACGCCTCTTTCTTTGTACCTTATAACCTACACTAGCGATCGTCCAAAATTTGAAGCATAAAAAATATTATTTAAAACGCGCATTGGACAAAACGCTCGAACACGGATCAACTTATTTTCGATGTAGATTCACCAGTTAAAAGGAAATTAAAATCGGTGGGTAGTCAACCGCGACCTCTCCTTGTAAGTGTAATAATTGATGAACATTATAAGTGTAAGCTCTATCTCCATATAAACTTCCAACATCTCTTACAAACAATCTCAATAAAATTTCTGTTGCTTCTAATTCTGATTGAATACAAATCTGTTTTTTTAATAGATTAAATATCGATATGACTAACAACAACCAATGTTGGAAGTACTTTTCTGGTAAACGATTGACGAGTGTTGGTACTGAGTAAAATAACAAAAAATTATACAATTCAGATGCTTTATAAAATTTGTAATCTGATAAATTGCGAGGCATTCTGTTGAAAAAANAAGGTGGTTGAATATTTGTCAAAAAAAACTATCAATTTCTTTGATATATTTTACAATACTCCAATGAGTTTTTGTACTCATCCAAAGAGAAATNAATTGTTTTACAACTCCAAGTAAAACAGAATGCATATTCTCAGGAATTACACAGGTTCTTAAATCTAAAAGAGGTAAAGATGCAATTACAGATTTCCCTTTGATACCTTTTATAGAGGAAACTTTTTTATCAAAAACTTTTTGTGCATATTTTTTAATGTTATTTTCATTTCTTAGCTGGCTTGCTTCATTTTGAAAAGTGTAAACTCGAATTCTTTTTTTCTTTGTAATTTCTGCCGAACGCTGAGTTTTGATTTCACAAATGTTACAACCATATTTACCATTAAAATTTACGGTATTTAAAATTTGAGCTCTGGCTGGTGCATCTGCTACAAACAGAGGTGCAACAAGTTTTGAAACGCAACTTTCGCCTGTCACAGGATGAGTCCAAGTAATGGCTTTCCGGAAACAAGTGATGAGCTTTTTACAAAAAGGTTGAAGATAAGTATTCATTTTAGGCTTTTGATTAGCATCATACCAAATGCCTATAATAATAATAAATGNTTCTCTTAAATGTTCTGGAAGCTCTGTTATCATAAACATTAATGGCCAGCAATGACTTTTTGAGCTTTTAGATAAAGAAATTCCATCTGTATTGAGTATCAAAGTTAAATCATACTGACTTCGTCCACTTCTTAAATTTACTCTTGCATATTTTAATCCATCAGTAATATCAGATATGGTGTTATAATTTTCATTAGAATCAATACGCAATTTATCAGCGAGATTCCTTTTTTCNAATAAGTATCTGATTTGATCAATAATGTCTAATTAAAAAAAAAGAAGTTCCTTCTGTACTTAAACATGATGAACATACTCCCATTAAAGGATTAGTGTTATTATATAATAAACAATTTTTACAATAATAATGTTTAATGAAATTACATGATGGTANAGCCTTGTCAATAATTTGAAATAAACTGAAATCAGTCTTTGGTACCTTATTAGGGTTCGGAAGAAGTATGTGTAACATATTTAACGAATGTTTTAAAGCTGCTCTTGTCAGTCTATGTTGAATATAATATAATATTGAATATAATATCTCATGACGACTAAAATACTTAGAACAATAGTTATATCACTATTATCATATATCTTATCAGAAATTATTTTACTGAAAGGATTATCAATACTATTCTCACTATCGTCACTATNATTATCACAAATACAATTTTGTTGAAGATTTTCGTTTAAATTACTTATCTCATAGTCATCTTCTGTAATATTTATAAACTCATGTAAAATATCACAGTCATCTTCAATTTTATCTTCAATATTGTTATCGCTATATTCAGAACTGTTGTCGGTACTATCTTCAATATTAACAAAAGTAGTTGAGGATGTTTCTTCTCTAAGGATGTCTGATATTATATTAATCATTTCAAACTTCTCTTTATTTTTTTTCCATCGATGTAAAGTAGTTGTAGGAATCTAAAACATAAAAGTGAATGAAGCAAGATTACATATGAAATGTTTTACTTTAATTTAAATGGATATTTTTACTATTNAAAAATAGAAACAAATTTGTTATTTTTGAATAAACGTTTTATAAATAGTTTTTTTGGATATATTTCTTGATATTATCTATAATTTTCTAATGTTAGAATATTATATGTATATATATTACCGAAATATTAGGATTGTCTTTCCAAAGTTTGTATTTTGCTCGTTTAACAGGTGGTTCACAAGTTTCATCTTTAGCGGACATAATATTAAATTTTTGAACGTAACCTAAAATTGCGCAGCATGAATACATGCACACACACAGTCAAAATGCAATATTTGTATTATACTTTACTACATAATACCACTTAAATTAACTATATAATACTCTTTAAATTGGTGAATGTGTATAACCGTAGCACGTATATAGTAGTGCAAAGAGACGTAAATCNGAGTTACAAGATTATGCAAGACCAGCAATGCCAGCACCTAGAGCACTGAGCGGTGGGAATAGCACACAAGTAAGAACCGCCGTTCGTGTACGCTCAGCCGTTCGGCTCGTAAAAGAATACAGACATACTAGTCTATCTCGTTTCCGTCAAGCCGGTTACAACGTGTCTTGCCTTGTGGTTTCCTGATAGAAACCAGAGTTCCAAGATCGAGCAGAGAGCAACGAGAGATCGAAGTAGTGGGGACACACACACGGACGGCGCTTCTCGCTTGTGTGTGTACCCCCACCGCTTCGATCTCTTGTTGCTNTCTGCTCGATCTTGCAACGGGTGCGTTCAGACAACTCAATGGTTGAGAGATCATCACTTATGATAGGACTATTCTTCAAAATCTGCTGCGGTTCCAAAAGTATGATCCAATCAGAAGTGATTATCTCTCAACCGTTGTGCAACTGTTGAGTTGTCTGAACGCACCCAACTCTCCATAGATCATTCGAGACATACGTAGAACATATTCCATTTTCCATCAGAGTCAAACCAGTGCGACGGTTACATTTGTTTTGTGTGTGAAAGCTTTATTCTATGTCGACTTGCTCTATTATAAAACAGTTTTATAATAGAAATTTTCTATTTTTCTAAATCTGATCTTATTCCAAAGTTAAAAATGTATCTCATTAAATGTATAACAGATAATTCATTGTGTATTGTAAAAAATGAAAATATCTTNTGTGATCTTCATACTGTTAAAGAAGGCGATGAAGTTAAGTTTCAGTACGGAAATATGCATTATGAAGGAATTATTATTATGATTTCTGGTAAGAATTACTGTAACTAAAAATTCTTTTTTATTTAATACTTATTGGGAAAAATTGTTCATAAAATTAAATTACAGATGATATTTTGATGCTAGAAAATAAAAGAAAAAAACTTAAAAAAAGTGATGTTAATGAAAGTCAAAACAAAAGCGACGAAAATATACTTTCTGAAAAAAGACAAAGAAGACCTAAAAAATTTTCTTCTTTTGAAACTTTTCCCGAGATCAAAAAAAATTCGAACAGAAAAGTAAATATAATTCAAAGATTATTTATGATTGTTANGTAGTCAATTTGTTCTTTCTCTTTCTTTCATTAGCAATATCTATTAATCTACCAGCAAGATAATTTTACTCTCGTGCTATTCAGAACAATCAGAACTGAACTAAGCGAACGGGATTCGAGAGGTTAGGTTAGGTTAGGTGTTTGTACGTACAAGTCTTTTTTAAGTGAGGAAATCAAATAGTTTATCTTCTCTCCTTCTCGTGTGAAAAAACTTAAACAATAAAAAATTTTGTCTGAGTTGATTTTAAAGACTTGAGTTGCCGGCGAAGGATTAATNCTTATTTATTATTATCAATGAACTAATGCACTTTATGTTTATATAAACTTTAGAAAAAACGTAAACCAGTTGAAAATTCCCAAACAACATTAAATACTACAACTACAAGTAAAATTAATAAAGTGATAAAAATAATCAACAAGTACTTGCAAGAACAGAAAATACTTCTGATAGTTATTCTAGCGATGAAAGTTCATCAAAACCTTCCAAAAAACAGGTAAGTAGCAAATTAAGAAGTATAAACATAACTTTGGAAAATAATATAAACTTTTTACGTTTAAACCTTTATTTAAAATATCGTTCTTATGTTGATAAAATTAAAACTAATAATTCNAAAGCTATTTTATTTCAGCCATACAAACCTTCTTTGTTAACTATTAAGTCATACAAAAATATAATATATTATTCTTAAATATTTCTGAAAAATTCAGATAAAAAGTTTTTAGCATA
>NW_018021174.1:68401-69833 GCF_002006095.1 Pseudomyrmex gracilis
AAATAATCAAATAAATCAAAAGGCCGATACGAGCAGTAAAATACAGGTTGGTCGTGTATAAAAAGTTGTCTTTATTCAATAAAGAGACGTTTCGGTCACACAAGTTTGGACCTTNTTCAGTATGAAAAAGTTAAAGTCTAACAAGAAAAAATAAAAAATAAAAAAATTAACAATAAATAAAATAAGCGCAAAGCCAACATCATAGTAAATTGAAAATAACATATTAATAAAACTCACTCAAATAAAAAAAAACTTTTAGTTCACTACATCACTAACAGATAAATGAAATGATGTCGATAAATTACAATAATATAATATGTACTGGCAAAAAAACATAAAACAGCTAAATATATATAGATATCCCCACTATCAGATCAGAAGATCAAAAGGTTCACATAAGTCGAAAAACATGTTTACAAATTAAATACAAAAGTAACGGTCTAAACTTTTGATCTATACAATTCTAAAAAGGGAAAGTAAGGTTTTAGCTTGTCAGTGTCCGACATTACATTTATTTTAGATATGTCGACGATATTATTCTGACAGCACCTGCGAATGGTTTAACTTTATTATTAGATACGTTCAATAATTATAATAAGAGATTGCAATTCACAATAAAAGTCTAAAATAATGATTTTTTAAGTTTTTTAGAGGTCAAGATTTTAAATTATCATGGTAAATTAAGTTTTGATTGGTACCATAAACATACTTTTTCGGGTAGATATTTGAATTTTTACTCGACCCATCCGCAATCACAAAAAATTTGTACAGTTTTGAATATGGGTGATAGAATTTTACTTTTATCTGATCCTTGCTTCCAACAGAATAATTTTAAATTTATGATTGAGGTGCTCTTTATGAATAATCATCCTCTACATTTTATATTTAAGATAATCAAAGGAATAGAAATAAATTTTTAATTTATAACAGATTAAATTTAAACATCGACAATAAATTTGTCTGTCATTCTGATCTTGAAACTGTTAAAAAATATTTTGTTGTTTTTTATCTTCCTGATTTTTCTGACTCTTTTTCAAGATGTTTAAAAAAAACTAAGGAGATTTCTTTGGCGTTTCGAAGTTTAAATAAATTGAGTAAATTCATAAAAGTTGGAAAGGATAAGTTAACTCATGATCAAAATAAAGATGTGGTGTATCAAATTAATTGTAATATATCTTATGTTGGACAAACGAAGCGTAAGTTAAAAACAAGAATTAGCGAACATAGAAATCGGATTAATAGAAATTCTGATTTTGTTTCTGTGGTTACGGAGCATCGTTTGGAGATTGGTCATGACTTTATTTGGAACGACGTTAAAATCTTGGATATGGAAAAATTTTTTTATAAGAGATCAGTTTCAGAAATGCTCCACATCAAGTTACAAGACAATCCGATAAATGTAATGTCGGACACTGACAAGCTAAAACCTTAC
>NW_018021174.1:71168-74151 GCF_002006095.1 Pseudomyrmex gracilis
ATCAGGAACATCATCTTCGTCTACAAAACTTACGCCTGTTGCTAGCATTTCCACTCAGGAAACTATATTGTCTAGTACTGATGAATTTTCAGATAATGAAGAAAGTGACANCAATTACGATAATGAAGAAAATGCAATAAACAGTGATAATTATAGAAATACAAAAAATTCAATTAACAATGACAAAGAAACTGATTTAAATGACGTAATCAATGATGAAGAAAGNAATGTGAGTGATTATGATGATGAAGAAATTGATGTTGGTCAGCAAGTNAAAACTTTATTAAAGTCACCAATTAGTTTATCTCGCCAGCTTTTTGGTGAAAATTGGGAAAACGACGTAGGAATTTTTAAAATTTATTCTTTTTAATCTCTTCTTTTATGTTAATTACATTGGTTTTTTACCTTTATTTTTTGTTTTAGATGAAATTACTCAAACGTTTAAAAATTTACTGTAGACTATGGATATTCCATAATACATTGGTCTCTGCGAAAAGCGTTACCAGTTTAGCTCGTCGTCTCATGGACGAAGTTTTAAATCATGAGCAAATTCAGAACTGCACATTGACTGGACAAGCTCCGCGAGCACAGGGTTTAGAGAGAATACAGCAAAAATATGATTGTCTTGATCCAGCAGCAGTTACAGCAATAATTGGTAATTCTAACAAATCATACTAGTTATCAAGAATATCAAAGTAGTAATAATAATAATAATAATAATAATAATAATAATAATAATAATAATAATAATAATAATAATAATAACTGTTAATAATAATAATTATAATATTTACAGATTTCGCAAAAAAGGTGGGAAAAAAATTACAATGGACAATTCCAAATGACCAAAGAATAAAAACTTCGATGACCAATAAGTTAAGAACAATACAAAAACAAACTAAAAAGTAACAATGTTTTCAGAACAATAGTTGTGATTTCATAACATTGTTTTTTTGTTTTTAGAACAAAAACAAACTAAAAAGTAACAATGTTCTGAAAACATTGTTTTTGTTCTTATNTAACTTGTGTTTTCACATGAGTGATTTTTTTACTTATTCTATATAGAATTGTGCTTCTTTGATTTAAATATGTGATTCTTTGATATTTATAACTGCGTTCCAATATTCACTGCCAGTACTGGAAACCTATAGCATATGTAACGTGAAGTATAAAATTTTAATACTGGTAGTGAATATCGGAACAGTTTATAAATGAAGATAAAATAGAGATGAAAAAAATGTGAAGCAATAAATAAATATGCAATATAAAAATAAAAAATACTTAACAATTTTAATTGATAGAATAAAAGCATAAAGTACAAAATATTAATAGTAAATAAATAAAAAATATATTTTTGTTAATTGAAGTAGATAGTTAATATATTTAAAATAAAAAATTTAAATAAAAATAAAGATTATTTTTATAAACTATTGAGTTTAGAATTAATATTTTATTATTGAGTTTTTAATTTATTTAATTATTGAGTTTTAGATTAATATTTTATATTTTCATGATACTACTCTCAATTATATAAAATATTGCACAATTCTGATTCAACTGAATCACAGAAAAACATAATTTTGTATCATTTTATAGGATTTGATGAGCTCTTTCAACCAAAGTACACTTTCAAGAAATTTTTAAATAATATAAAAACGTTTGTATTAACAATCTTTTTGTACTACCAACCACATTGTAGTTATTAAATATTTAAGTACAAATATACTGTGTTCTACAAATGTATGCCAAAATATGTAATAAAAGTGTCTGACTTTCTTAAATAATAAAAACTTTTAAAAAATAAAACGTAATTGGCAATAATCATTTTATTTACCTACTATTTCAAATTTCGTAGATTACAGTAGATTCATGCGGATCAAAATAGATCTATTAATAATATTAACTAGATCTATGTAACTCTATACAGATCTCAGCAGATATATTTAGATAGTAATATATATAGATAGATATAGACTAGATCTAATGAAATCTACTTTAGATCTATTCCAAATTTTAGATCTAACGTGTTAGATCTAATCTATTTTTTCCCGGATGCTTACTACTTAAACTCAAAGTACGATTTTTTTCCAAATAAAAATATTACTTTTAGTACTATAGAATACAAGCTACGACGAAAGAATTTTATTTTACATTGCTCATGCGATACAACTTTGTTAAGAGTTAATAGTACACATTTAATATATTCTTTTTAAAGAATTTTTAAGTATATAAGTTTAAGGTTATTTAAAAGTATTTAATAATTAGAAAAGTTATTTTTGTTTAAATAGCTCAGATTTAATATTTTTTTGTAAATCAAAGATTTTATAAAAGATAGAAAAAACTTTATATACGGAAGATGGATCTGAGAAATATTTTTCTTTTATTTCAATTTTAAGTCTTCTTTAAAGACAAATGCTTTTAAAATACATGTATAATTCTTATATGTACGTAGTAAGAGTATAATTATAATAATAAGAGCATATTAATAATAACACATACAACTTTTGTTAAAGAATGACAAACAAACTCAACTTAAGTGTAACAATGAAATAGTTATGCAAATAGACATATTTAATTTAAACAAGATTTTAGTAAGTTATGTAAGAAATACCTATTTGCAATTAAGATATAGTGTACTTCAAACACAAATAACAAGTCTATTGGAATAACATATAAGTGTAACATATGTGTTGTCATTCTTCTTATATATACGTATGTATATATATGTGTATATACCATAAAGCTATAGAGTTTTGTTAATATTTAGAAACGTGCAATATATTATCAAAAGAAAAAGAAAGACAATTTTATTTAATAGAAAATAAGTAATATTTTTATATATAGGGTGATTTTGTTTTAACAATGTAAAATACAAAATTCTTTTAATATTATATATATATACACAGTTTGTCCGGAAAGTTCCCGGACTGATTTTTTCTAGCGCGGGTAAGCGGCGCTATCGAGCGGTCAACGCTGGAACTAC
>NW_018021174.1:74896-81514 GCF_002006095.1 Pseudomyrmex gracilis
ATAGCTTTAAATGGAGACTACCTTGAAGTGTAAACTTGTTTAATAAACCATATCTTTCATTTTCGATTTTTAATTCACGTAGTCCGGGAACTTTCCGGATAAACTGTGTATAATATATATATATATATATATATATATATATATATAGTCAAGTTTTAATATTATAATTAATAATATTAATTTTATAACAGTTTTAACATGAGTTAAAACAGAATTTGATAACAAAATTTCACGATGTTAAAGTAAAATAGTGTTATGTTAAACAAAAAGTGTTACATGTTAAGTAAAAGAAAATACATCTGCAAAAAGATTACAAAAAATATAAAAAATATAATAAATGAATGGTCGTAAAGAGCCGTTCGCAGGATGTTGTGCGGATAAATGTGCGTATAAATGTAAGAATACATTTTTCTATACGCTTTCACGTGTAAATAATTCACGTGAGTTTTTCGAATTGAAATTTCAATTCTAAAATTCACACAGAATGCCAATTTTGCATTACGTATGTGAAAGACCCCGATTACCCCCCTAATTAATTTATAAAATATTGCGAAAAAAACTCCTCAGCCAGGAGTTGAACCTGGAATCTCCGGCTTTCCGGGCCGTCGCCTTCCCTGTTAGGCTACCGAGGCACTTGGAGTTTGTCTCGCAATATTCCTGTATATATATGATTCTGTAATAACGCTTCCTGGCGACAGCGTGAATTAACAATTAATACATATTACGTATGATACGTAATGCAAAATTGGCATTCTGTGTGAATTTTAGAATTGAAATTTCAATTCGAAAAACTCACGTGAATTATTTACACGTGAAAGCGTATAGAAAAATGTATTCTTACATTTATACGCACATTTATCCGCACAACATTCTGCGAACGGCTCTTTANGACCATTCATTTATTAGTTTAGAAAAGATAGAGCCAGTGATGATTCTCATTATTAACAAAAAATATACTTTTATAAAAAGTGTTTTTAGTATATCTCCTAAATATTTCTATTGCATATTTTTGCATATTATTTTATATTTCTTTGTTGTAGAGAACATAAGTCAAATATGTTCAAGAGAGAGAGAGAGAGAAAGAGAGAGAGAGAGAGAGAGAGAGAGAGAGATTTTAGAATATGCTAATAAGTCAAAATTTGTTCCTTACTTATTTTGCTTCTGACTACAATCGTGTAAAAGTTAGTTTTCAATAATGTACCTAAGTCCCAAAGCATATGAAAAACTAACTTTATATTAAAAGTCATAAAATTCTAAATATAGTGTTTTGGGTTTTGGAATACTAATTTTAAAAGATCTTATATTGTTTAAATATAAATGTATAGGATGAACTATCTTTAACCTTTCTGAGTTTTTTTGGGTCTATTTGACCTGAATTAATTTTTATTTCTCTGTTTTATGTGATGAGTGAACTGGCTTTTTACGACTTTATTCCATAGCTCAAGAACATTAATCTAAATGAGAAAGTTTTAACAATTGTATTGTTTTTCTGAAGTTTTTAATTACATATATAATGTTCGGTTTCCTATGATCCAACTTGTTACACTAGTCGACACGTGCCAGATTCGGAGATAAGAAAAGTGGTTCCTTTACAGGGAAGTGACGCAAGTGTCCCTTTTTGATTTTGATGAGCTTCAAATGTGTTATAGAGTAGCTANAAATAAGAGACCCATTTTTTTTATGTGCTTTCTTGCATATTTAGGGGTTAATACTCTTTAACAAAACGATTTTTTCTTTTCTCACCTGTTGTCAAAACGTAAGAGGTATAAAACAATGTTTAAAATAAAAGGTACATGATTTTTTATAGGTTTTATAACCGCATGGTTGAATAATTGTTTAATTTAACATTTTTGAAAAACCGTTTTTGTCACAAGGGTATTACCCCCTAAAAGTGCAAGAAAGCACAAAAAAATACGGGTCTCTTATTTTTACCTACTCTATAACATATTCAAAGCTTATCAAAATCGGAGAGGGACACTTGCGTCACTTCCCTTACTAGTAGATTTTGTAGCGCTAATTATAAATCTAGTCGTAAACCTCGTCAAGATTCTAAAAAACTTGCAAATAAATAGGCGAAAAATGTCATTTGTTTTACTGCTACATAAAAAACTTGGCGCGGCTGCACTAAAAACTAAAGACGAAGTGCTGCCGCGACAAGTTTTTTTACATTAAATATTTTTTATTTTAAACCATTCCACATGAAGTTTTGACATTTTACACAAATCGAAATCTATATGTATGATTTGACATAGTTTAAGATTTTCCACGCAAGGCGAAGTCATTTCTTCAATCAATGGGTGCTTTATATAAATAGTGCAGTGGTCATACAATATTTGAAACTTTTTATTGATTTAGAATATTTTCTATTTTACAACGTATAAACAACTTACAAGGTTTTATATATTTTATATATTTTTGTAACTATGTATAAAAGATTTTACTTGGCGTAACTTATTGATATCATTTTTTTTGTAGAATAGATCTTGTAGAGGAAGATTTTGGTAGTAATACTTTTTCTAGAGATACAAGTTGCGCATGTATTTGGCGTCTTTTTTTATCTTTTTTTGAAAATATATATAAGAGTATAAATATATATATGTAACACTATCAGTACCTACAAATACGCGCAAAACAAGAATTAAACTAAGCCTGCCAGATCGGTACTTAACATAACAAGCATAGCAAATTTCACTTACAAGTTCTAAAGTTCTTTTTGTTCCATCTAGCGGACAAAATATAAACTAAACATATTAGTAGCATTGATCACTGTGAGAAACAGTCCAATACTATATTTTGCTAATCAAAACAGTACTGTTGTCTTCTTAGCATTTAATATTGTATATTTGTTAAAAACAATGTAATTTGTTAATAACAATTTGTTAACATATTATGAACACATGCATCAATAAATTTAACTACAGATTAATTTTTACAATAGATTCACATAAATAGCTTTTCTCGATTCTCGTTAGGTTATGATAGTTTCTTTAATTCTGTACATAAAAATACATAAAAAGTACATAAAAAATTCTATTATAGTTTATAACTTTTGAGTAGGCAAAAATAGGCAAACGGGGTTTCTTGCTTAATTTAAAAGACACTTCAAGAAAAAGATTTATCCTAGGTTCGGTTAGACATAATTGAGCAAACTTACTAAATCGCGCATCGGAAATCTACTTCCTTTATGCAAAATTAAATTAATATGCTAATGAGCTATTTAATTTGTAAATAATTGACAAGCGTATTTCAAAAAATATTTAAAAAGTTTTTGTTGATACAATATATAAAGAACTGTACAATTAAATTGTGTAAAAGAAGTGTAAAGACAGGCAAAAACATTATGAAGCTATGAATGAGCGTTACCAAAAAATACTATTAAATATCATTATTAGCTTATATTTAATGCGTAATATGACAATTTACATATTTTATTCGGTTTTTATAAACTTCAAGACATTCTTAAAGCTGGAAAATACTTGATTTCATCCATTTTAACAAGTGGTAAACATCGATTTTTATCAATTTTGTCCAGTTTTCGCCCACTGTGCGTCGGTTCTTTCGCATACGCACATCGGTATGCACAGATGCATTGGCCCGATAGCGTCTCTTTTATCAGAGGACGGTTTCCCGTGGGTAACGCGCCCTCGTGCACGTAGACGGTATCCCTGCATTCCTACCCGGGTCTCATTGTAGAGGCGGAAGAGCTATCTAGAAAGGGAGATGACCGTCTAAGGGAGCTCTTTCAAGAGAGCTCCTCTCCAAGTATACCATTACCGAGCCCAGGACGTAGCCATGCCAATCCGTTTGGCCAATGGCGCCGAAACATCGATCCACAAATGATACAACATACTAATGCAGATCGGGCAGACACAGACCGTGCAGCTATTCGGCGTAATGCCCGATCTGACGGTGGACATACTCGGGGTGGACCTAATGGCGGAACTAAGTATTGGCGTCCCGGCACTGCCCAAGCGCCAAAAACTCCGACTCTTGCGGGTGCGCCACCACTCCCAATGACGAGGTCGAGCGATTTTGGAAATTTCTAGCCGTCGAACTGCCAAAGTTTGATACCGTTACCGAGCACCGTTACCGAGCACCGTATCCGGTTGAAAACATCCGTGCCAATCAAATAGAGATACCGCCCGCGAAACCCTCCCATGCAGGCAATAATCGATAAAGAGATCGAGGAGATGGAACGCGCCGGGGTTATAGAACCGTCTAACAACCCGTGGAACTCGCCGGTAGTCATCGTGAGAAAGAAAGACGGCCGTCCGCAATTTTGTATAGACTTCCGGAAAGTGAACGAGGTCACCGAGAAAGATGCCTATCTATTGCCTCAAGTAGAGACCACACTGGATAAGCTCCGTGGCGCAAGGTACCTGTCAACAATAGACCTCAAGAACGGGTATTGGTACCCCTCGCTCCCGAAAGCCGATCGATAACCGCATTCACCGTTCCGGACCTCATGCAGTTCAGAGTAATGCCCTTTGGGGGCATTACTGCATTCCGCACCAGCCACATTCCAACGACTGCTTGATACCATCCTTAAACCTGAACCTGAACTCGAGCCACACGTGTTCGTCTATTTGAACAATATTATTATCGTGAGCCAGACGACCACCTGCGCCACCTCCAAGAGGTATTTGGCCGTCTCCGCCGGGCGAGGTTGCGTATCAACCCGGAAAAATGCCGGTTCGGGACCAGCCAGTTCCGATCCTTGGGCCACTTGGTCACCCGCGACGGTATTAGTACCGACCCCGAAATAACGGACGCCATCATACGCATTCCGCCGCCGAAAAACGTACGCAAAGTACGCCAGTTTTTGGGGATGCTCTCGTGGTACCGCCGATTCATCAAAAACTTCTCGGAACGCGCCCGACCGCTCACACAATTAACCTGCAAAAAGGCCAAGTGGCAATGGGCAGAGGAAGAACAAGAGACGTTCACTTCGCTGAAGAACGCGTTAACCACCGCGCCGGTCCTAGCGTGCCCCGACTTCAATAAAACGTTCTTTTTGCAAACCGATGCCTCTGAAACCGGGCTCGGGGCCGTGCTAACCCAATACCACAACGAGCAGAAACGAGTAGTCGCGTACGCGAGCCGTATCATCAACGGCGCAGAAAAAAACTACAGTGTAACCGAGAAGGAGTGCCTCGCTGTAGTTTGGAGAATCCGGAAAATGCGCGCGTATCTAGAGGGGTACCATTTCGTGATGATCACCGACCACGAAGCCCTGAAATGGTTACAGAAACAAGATAGTCCGACCGGCCGTCTTGCGCGTTGGGCACTCAAATTACAGCAGTACGACTTTGAGATCCGGTACCGAAGGGAGGCCTTAAACCAGGTTGTGGACGCCCTCTCCCGACACCCCGTAGAAATCGCCGAGAAAACGTGCGCCGTTGGCCACGCGGACAATTGCAAGTGGCACCGCCGTATGTACCAGGCCGTTGCAGATAACCCGGACGACCATCCGGATTACTGCATACGACAACACCAGCTGTACCGTCACATCCTCTACTCCCTCAACAAGGACGATGCCGGTGAGGAGTGGAAGAAGTGCGTATCGACCGGAAGCTGGGAAAAGATCCTCCGCGAGAACCATGACGCTCTTACCGCCGGACACATGGGCATTACAAAAATCCTAGCCTGAGCATACTATTAACCTGATATGATCCAGGACGCCGCCAATCACGTGAAGGCCTGCGACTCGTGCAATAAGTACAAACCCTCCCAACAGGGCACACCAGGGCGCATGCACGCCACTCCCGCCGAACATCCTTGGCAAGTGGTAGCCGTCGATCTAATGGGGCCGCTACCGCAATTGAGTGCCGGACATACTTGGATATTAGCCGCCCAGAATAAATTTACTAAATGGACGGAAATCCGGCCGCTCCGCAAAGCAACCGCAACCGCCGTAACCCGGGGCATTTACGAAAGCGTAGTCCTACGTTACGGGGCGCCAGAAACCCTGATCTCCGACAACGGGCGACAAGTTATTAGCCAAAAATTTTGCGACATGCTCCGCGACGCCGGAATCAAGGCCCGACGAAACCCGCCGTATACATCCTAATGTAACTCCAGAGAGCGACAAAACCGGGTAATAAAGACCATGCTTGCACAATACACGGGCCGTATTCAACGTACCTGGGATATGTAT
The DNA here is from genome assembly GCF_002006095.1 of Pseudomyrmex gracilis. Classification (NCBI taxonomy): domain Eukaryota; kingdom Metazoa; phylum Arthropoda; class Insecta; order Hymenoptera; family Formicidae; genus Pseudomyrmex; species Pseudomyrmex gracilis. The sequence goes on from NW_018021174.1 coordinate 81,054, forward strand.
CTCCCGGAGATGCAGTTCGCGATGAACACCGCAGTCCACGAGTCTACCGGATATACCCCCGTTTTTCCGAATCACCGACAGCACCACCAAGAACGGTACGACACCAGGGGTCGCTACTACCATCACCACCTATCATCACAACGACCACCGCGACTGGTCCAGCCACAACCGCCCCAAACGCCGTCATTTACACCCATACTACAAGCGCCGTTGCCACCAGCGCCGCCATTACCACCACGGTTTCCGCTACCCGAATTGCTACAGCAGTCATCGTGGACGTCAGTCTCCGGAGTACCACCGTCACCACTTCCGTCACCTTGGAAAACTCTAATAATTATACCCGGGTAGAGGTAGAAGGGCACACGTTTGAAATGGGCGGGTTCCGTTTGACCACAGTACGATTCGACACCGCTCGATTCGACACAGATTTATTCGACACCAAATTATTCGACACCGTACGA